>NC_139585.1:19806569-19879069 GCF_946808225.1 Silurus aristotelis
TAAATAATTATTAAGCCTTAAATGCCTTTGTAAGCATTTATTATATTTTGTAGAATTATGTATTGTAGAATTTGCACAGAATATGCAAAACGGGTGAAAATGTCGCACACTAAAAATTATAACAGCAATGCATTTTAAATCACTTTTATATGTACTGCATTTGCAAAATGTCACATTACAATATGAAATAAATTATGTGGCATACATTTACTGTCATTTACATAATCCAACAATAACATTTTATTAAAATAATGTTATATTTTTCCTCCTTAAGAACAGTGCACAACCAATAATTTCTAATGGCAAGCAAAAAAATGTGCTAATATTAGTGAATATTATGTCGTTGGTGTATAAGTAAAGAAAAGAAGAATATTTAGGGAAAAAAATGTTTGGTAAAAAGTAAGTTTTTGTGAAAAATATATGGACAGCCTTGCTTAAATAAAGAAATAAAGAAGATCCTTTTCATTTGGCACTTTTGCTTTAGTTCATTGAGATAAATTTCGTGATGCATCCCTCTCTCATCAGCAGTGTAGTTGTGGCTAAATCTTTAAGATTAACAGTACAATGGAGTCTAGTGTGCACACTCTCCACCCACGACTCATTAATTAGTCTCTATTGAATAGTTGCCCAGGGATGCTTAAGAGAATCTGCACTTCTGTGAAGAAAGAATCTTCTCTATTTCCTTTAAAAGGTAAATCTACTTGGAGGACACCTAACAGGTATATGAAAATAGAAGGAAGTGTTGATTTGCAGCCTAGTGATTGCAATATGTCCCTGATATTTAACTTATTTTAGTAATTGTCTTTTGTATTTTACTTAAAGAGGTTTACATTGTCTGGTGCTGGCCTATTAATAGAATATCTGTGGACTCATCTCTACACCTGCTTGTTGCTTGCTTACAATCAGCATGCATTATGTCGTGTCATGCTGCTTAAGTGTCAGGTAAATGAGCTTTGTATAATGTGGATGTAGATGGAGATGACATTTATTCCATAACCTGAATTTTCACAAGATACTGTCACTTTAAATCTGGTGTTCTGTTGAACATTGGCTATTAGCAGGGTCTTGAATTCACCGACTGTGGACAGACTGTGAGGCATTTGCACAGACTGCAAAGTATTTATTAGGAAAATTATTAATTTATGAATTTCTTCTCAGTAAGTAACACTGCTGTCACCCTGGCTTCTGCGTTCTCCTAGCTGCCTTGTTAAACCTCTGCTGCAGGAAGCACATGGACCTTCGATGATCTGTCAGGGTGGAAAATGTGGATCATGAGTCATGGCCAAGAAATGTGTTTTATTTTAAACATTAAATAATACATGTACTAATAGAACGGAAGTAACTGAGAGCCAAATTACACTTTAAAGATTCTATTAAATTTTGACTACTCCACAGTTTATATGTACTTGGACAATTGGTTAAAGGCATACAAAGAAAATATAAAAAGTGGGAAATTTCTACATAAAGGCAGATTAAAGCAGGCAATGGAACTGAACAGTGTGAAATGCCATAGCCTGGAAGCATTTTCGATTACACTGAATATGTAGCAAGGGAAAGAGCATAAATGAAATAAAAAAGAAAAGTGATGAGCTGTTTTTAGTGCCTCTCAGAGAGGGTTTTTTGTTGAGAACTACTCAGCCATCAAATTTTGACAACTGTAATTAATCATTTTAGAGCGAGGAAACATGATTAAAACAGCCACAAAAGTTAATGATTGCAAATTGCAATTTTTTTTTAACTTATTACAATACACAATAATAAGAATGCTGATCATTAAGTGGGTACATAGGAGAAATTTGTGTCTTGATTTCTGGGTTTCCACATTTCTTCTCCTTTATTCATTTTGCTCAGTGGTATTGTTCAATATCGACTGTGTGGATGTGGAAATGATGTAGCACCTCTGGCATAATGGTTACAGAAGCGGATGCTCTTCTCTAGTTGAACTTTCATTGATTTTGCCACTCGGTATACAGAATGCAAATGATTAGCTAAAGTAAAATACATGCCCTTTTTATAGCTACTAGGTTTAAATAGTTTTAATTATGCATATATTAGTGGAAAACACAACAGTATTTAAATTATGATGACATTTTAAAAGCACACATCTTAAAAACTTTTTGGACAGTCTGGTTTAAAGTACAGGGCTCACTGCAACATCATGAAGCCGAAAGCAGAGTGAGCATTAGATAGTCACAGAAATAAATTTTCTGATTCAGAGTATCTAGTTTAGATGAAAGAAAGCATCAAAATAAATCTAGAATGGGGAAAGATCATTAAATATGTATAAATTGCATATGCGATGGCTGCCTAGAGAATATGAGTAATATGGCAATTTCCACAAAAGCAGGTATAACCACATAAGATGTAAAGGAATGTTATAGCACATACAAACTGAACAATATATAAAATTATTATGCTAAAGTTTATTGCATTATCCGTATAACTAGAGTTTTTCAGGGGGAGTTTTTTTGGATCGAGTGATATTGAAAGCTGGCACAAAAAGTTTCAAAACTTTTACTCCACGAAATTAATACAATTATTATATTTATACTCCCAAAAGGCTCCCAATGAAATGTTCTGTTTAAAGGAAAGATTTACATAAAAAACAAAAATATACTATAACACAATTTTTTTCCTAACAATTCCTCTTCATTTTTTTTACTCTAAACAACACTTTTCTATCTCTATTAATAATTTATAAATGTAAGTTCAGTAATAAATAATAATTAACAAAAGATAACCATTACCCAGTAATGAAGAAATAGCAAGCACTAGTATGAGCGTTAATTATTATTGAGTAGAGCTTGATTTAAGCATGTTGGTTAATTCATTGGTACATATTTAAAATAGAAACATGGTTATTCACATAAACATTTAATTTAAATGTCGATATATATTAGGGGTGTAATGGTACAAAAAAATTCACAAATTTGCTACCTCAGTACCAAAAGTCATGGTTTGGTACACTTTTGGTGCAGTTATATCGAAGAAATGCAAAAGAGAAAGAAAACTGAAAGATGTATGAGGAGCTGTATGAGAAGTTGAACACTAAGGAAGGAGAAAATTATTTATACCGATTGGCCAGGCAGAGGGACCGATCTGGTAAGGATGTGCTGCAAGTTAGAGCAATAGAGGATGAAGATGGAAATGTGTTGACTAGTGAGGAGAGTGTGTTGACAAGATGGAGGGAGTATTTTGTGCAGCTGATGAATGAGGAAAATATGAGAGAAGTTGTGTTGTGAAGATGAGATGTGAAGCAGGAAGTGGATAGGATTAGTAAGGGGGAAGTGAAAGCAACGATTAAGAGGATGAAGAGTGGAAAGTGGGTTGGACCAGATGACATACCGGTAGAAGCATGGAGATGTTTAGGTGAGATGGCAGTGGAGTTTTTAACAATATTGTTTAACAAGATTTTAGAAGGTGAGAGGATGCCTGAGGAATGGAGAAGGTGTGTGCTGGTACCAATTTTTAACAGGGTATATATTTATAAGGGAGATGTGCAGACCTGCAGTAACTACAGGGGAATTAAGTTGATCAGTGAAGTTATGGGAAAGAGAAATGGAAGCCAAGCTGAGGGAAGAGGTGACCATCTGTGAGCAACAGTATGGTTTCATGCCGAGCAAGAGCACCACAGCCACATTATTACCTTTGAGAATGTTGATGGAGAAGTATAGAAGATCAGAAGGAGTACATTGTGTGTTTGTGGATTTAGAGAAAGTGTACGACGGAGTGCCAAGAGAGAAGTTGTGATATTAAATGAGGAAGTCAGGTGTGTCAGAGAAGTATGTAAGGGTGGTGCAGGACATGTATGAGGACAGTGTGACAGCAGTGAAGTGTGCAGTAGGAACGACAGACTGATTCAAGGTGGAGGTTGAATTGCACCAAGGATCGGCTCTGAGCCCTTTCCTATTTGCAGTAGTGATGGACAGGTTGACAGACGAGGTCAGACAGGAGTCTCCATGGACTATGATGTTTACGGATGATATTGTGATTTGTGGTGAGAGTAAGGAGCAGGTTGAGAAGAGCCTGGAGAGGTGGAGGTACGTGCTGGAGAGAAAGGCAATGAAAGTCAGTAGGAGTAAGACAGAGTACATATGTGTGAATGAGAGGGAGGGCAGTGGAGTGGTGCGGTTGGAGGGAGGAGAGGTGGAGAAGGTGGAGGAGTTCAGGTACCTGGGGTCAACAGTGCAAAGTAATGGAGAGTGTTAAAGAGAAGTAAAGAAAAGAGTGCAGGCAGGGTGGAGTGGGTGGAGAAGAGTGGCAGGAATGATTTGTGATAGAAGGATATCTGCAAGAGTAAAAGGGAAATTTTATAGGACTGTGGTGAAACCTGCGATGATGTATGGTTAAGAGACAGTGCCATTGAGGTGGAGCTGGAGGTAGCAGAGCTGAAGATGTTGAGGTTTTCGTTGGGAGTAACAAGGATGGACAGGATTAGAAACGAGTTTATGAAAAGGACTGTGCATGTAGGACGTTTTGGAGACAAGGTGAGTGAAATTGAGATGGTTTGGACATGTGCAGAGGAGGACATGGGGTATATCGGTAGGAGAATGCTGAGAATGGAACCACCAGTAAGAAGGAAAAAAGGAAGTCCAAAGAGGAGGTTTATGGATGTGGTGAAGGAAGACATGCAGGTAGTTGGTTTGAAAAAGGCAGATGTAGAGGACAGAGTAGTATGGAGACGGATAATCTGCTGTGGCGACCCCTAATGGGAAAAGCCGAAAGAAGAAGAAGAATTATTATTAACATTTGTGATCATCGACATTTGAACAGTTTGTATTTTTAAAACAATTTTAAATAAAATGCCTGATTGGGTAAATAATATATAAAATAATATTTTATAGATCACATTTAATTTAAATAGCAGTGGCAGAGGTAAATATTTTTACTAATGCAAAACATAACCTTCCTAGTCCACCTTCCTTCCCCACCATCTGATAAGATGATGGTATGACTCAAAAGGAGGAACAAGCAGAGATGATACATCACTCCTCAGACATAGTCTAATTTCCAAAATGGGCCTCTTAATGTTTTATTACCAAAGTCTTTAATGTAATGTACAAAGAAAGATAATATTTTATAATTATCTCTTTGAAGAAGATCTATAATGGATATCTATTGGCATGCCTATCCTTCTCCCTGGTGACAATTTTGCCAAATGCCCTCCCCATCCAGCCAGGCACACACAAAATAATATCAACTTAGCAATTTAGAGTGTGGGAGTAAGAGGAAAAACAATTAAATTGTAATTAGAACAATGGATAATCCATGATACATTGATTATTCCAATTTCACTCAACAGGATGCAATGAAACAAGTTTAACGGTCTTACCATGAAGTAAATGTGAAGACAAATTTATTTAAGATACTAAGCTTTTGCCCTGTCCTTTTCCCATCTTTGTTGGACCTCTAAACCTTGTGTTTATTGGCTAAAAAAAACAGAACAAGTAATTTTAAAAAGGAAGCATAATCAATGTTATAAAGTGAGCAGTGTAAATCAGAATAACTGTTACTGAGAGAGAAAATACGAACGGAAAAAATGAAGAAACACTAATTGCTTTCTTCCACTTGCTTTATTTTTTTCAGATTTTCTTTAATACATCCTAACTAGATTGGCCTGAAAATCTTGAAAGCACTATAACTAATTGTATGTATGTGCTTCCTGGGTGTAGTGCCTGCAACCCCCTTTGATTTTTTTTTTATAGCTTTCTCTTTCTCAGTCCCTCACTCAAGTGTTTCAATTTCTAATATTGCATTGCAGGAGCTTTACATGATACTCCAGCAAGGTTGTAAAAACAAAGAAAAACTCATTAGACTATTATATAAAATGTCAAACACTTTACCAGAACTGTGTGATCTTATGGAAATAATCAGCAAGTCACCATTAATAAGATTAATCCAGCTCAACAAGCTGTCATTTTTTATTAACAATGCATTTTGGTAATTCAAACTTTTATATAGTCAATGTATCTTAATATTAAGGACACTGAAAAAGAAAGCAGATGCTAGGATGCAGATTTGTGGTTGCATCTATAATCTTTGTAATTATCTATGATTCAAGATGCCTACAGTATTCTTCCAGTTTTAGTCATATGCCCTTTCTGATATGTATGAGGTCTTTTGTGGCATGTGTATAAAGCCTTCAGCTGGATCTTTTGAAACAGTTAGTCACACAACATTATTAAAGGTATAAGAAAAAAACTGAATATTGTACAGCATAATGGTCATGTGATCACCAGCTTTCATGTAGAATATACAAAAATAATGTCATTAATGCCATTATTTTCCTATAACAAAAGAAATGTTTTGAATTGATTGATTCCTAACACAAATGAGGTGTAGCGAAATCCTCATTCTTTTACAGCCAAACATTCAATTATTAATATAACTAGATTAGATGCAATTACATTAATTATCATTAGTTATTAAATATTATCATTATTATTAGATTAGATAAATATATTTTTGCTTTCATGTTGATTGGACATATATTTGACAGCTCCTTTAAAACCAAACAGACTCGTCTGACTTTATTACCTAAGTAGACATTTTTAAACAAAAAAAAGTTGATTTTGACTTAAAGAAAGTTATTTTTTGTAATGATGATCAAAGACTGCATGATTGTAGACTGCATGATTGTAGATGTCACAATATCACTAATAAATGCAGCTATATACATGTGGCCTGTTATGTAGATTCTAGGAAAGAGATTATCTGTTTCTCTCTGATTATTTTTGTTTACCTAGATCATTTATTTCGTATTTTAAAAATTAATTATGCAGTCAGACATTAGTATTCAGAATGCAAGTAAACTCTCAGGTTCCATGACCTTGTGGCTGAGGTACACATTGTCACACTGGAGACAAAGACATGAAGCAGGAAAGAATAAAGGTCAAGAAGCACTTTGTGTATTCTGACAAATCTATTTCATTCTATTTCTCTCCTATAAGAACACACACACACACGCACGCACGCGCACGCACGCACGCACACGCACACGCACACGCACGCACGCACATGCACACGCACACACACACACACACACACACACACACACACACACACAAAACCACTTTGTTACCTTTATTAGTTTCATAAAGTCTTATCACAACATTTGCCCACACATTTCCATTACCCTTGCTCTCAGGTCATAGAGTCTGTTCTCTCTCAAAATCTTGAATAACTCCCATGTCAAAACAGGAATGTTTTTGGGAAAAAAAAAAACGCATTTTGGGAGGAATGCATTAACATTTCACATTAACATGCAATAAAAAGAAAATAGAACATACATGTCACTGCTGTCAGCCTAATGAAATATATTGAAATAATAAGCAGGAGGCTGATTGGGGTTTACAGTGTAACAGTGTAAACAGTGTAACTAAAACCAGTTTAACAATGGTATAAAAATGCTTTATAATGGGATGTTTAATGATAGTTTAATGACAGCTGACAAAATCCAGGCAAAAATCTAATGCAAAACCTTAAACTGTGCTTAATGTGTTTATTATCTATCCTAAATAGTTTCCAAAACTTGAATTAGTGTGTCCCAAATCATACTATGCTTGAAATAATTATCCAAAAGGTACCCAGATACTACTTTCAGTCAAGTTTTAGTTTTTCATATTTTTTCATAGCTTCTTGCATGGTGAAGGGGTTTTATCATTCAAATTTAACCCGCAAACATGGGAAAATGCATTTTAAGGAGATGTAAATAAAATGTAAATGAAGTGCAGCAGGTAGATACAGTGCAGTGTAACTAGACAACATTCTCTTCCTTTTTATGACATGATAGTATGTCCCAGTACATACATACATAATCTGTTAAACAATCAAATCTATGTATTTTTGTTCACAAAAAGAGCACACACTTTTCTGTGCATAGCATTAGTAAGTAAAGTGGGTTGCAGCATGGTTTAAATAAGTAAAAGAAATCAAGTGTTAACTCTTTCAGGATATACCAGTGGTAGACCAAATACACAAACCATGTACTGGAGTTAAAGTAGAACTACTCTAGGTATAATATTACCTGAGTAAAAGTAAAAGTGCTCCCTTTAAACTATTACTTAAGTAAAAGTACAAAAGTATTTGCCTTTAAATGTACTTAAGTATCCAAGTACTATGGTTTATTACAACTATAATGTTCCTATTATCATTTTTGTCACAAGACTCTTTGCTTAATCATAACTAACTCAGTTTATGTGGAAACTCTAATGTTACTCTTAGCACACTGATCTATTAATAAAATGATAATAATGAGTCAAACACTGATTCATATCCATTACATTTATCATAAACCTAAAACCTTCTTTTCAACCATGTCAAAAAATCATGCAAATAAGGCCACCGGTGCTGTGCCAAGTTTGAGTCAGGAGTTTTTTTCATCATTTATTGCCTTCAAAATGTGCTAATTGCTGTTGAACTGGTGCTGAACTGTATGTTGTGCTAAGTAGATACCAGATACCACCAGTCAGCAATCAAAACAAATTCAAAAATGAAAAATATTGTGTTTGGTGGCTTTCTGTGTGCTTGACCAGTTAGGTTTTTTTTAAGCTGATTTTGTGAGTTTACCCCTTCCAAAGAAATGAAGAGTCTATACTTTCTATTTTAACAGAGATTCATTATCTTAAAAAAATCCATAAAAAATTCTGACTCCCAAACAATCAAATTAGTCCTGTACTTATAGGAAAGAACTCCTAATATCAACTTGTGACGTGTATAAGATACACCCATCACAGAATCAACCTCTTCCATTCAAACATCTCCACCACCATGGGCAAGACCAAAGAACTGTCAAAGGACGTCAGGGACAAGATTGTAGACACTGCACAAGGCTGGAACTGGCTTCAAGACAATCAGATTGTTGCTTTGGCCATATGTTGTTGGTCATTGTCATGCTGAAAGGCCAATCCACCACCCCATCTTCAGTGTTCTCATTCAAAATTTTACAGTGCATGGCCCCGTTCATGTGATTAAGTCTTCCTGTACCCTTAGCAGAGAAACAGCCCCAAAGCAGAATGTTTTCTCCTCCATGTTGGACAGTGGGGATGGTGTTCTTGGGGTCATATTCAGCATTTCTCTGCCTTAAAACACGGCGAGACGAGCCAATGCCAAAAAACTTAATTTTAGTCTTATATGACCACATCACAAGTGGTTCTCCCAAGCCTTCTCTGAATCTTTCAGGTGTTCATAGGCAAACTTCAGAAATGCCTTTTCATGTGCATTCTTGAGCATAGAAACCTTGGTGGGTTAACAATGGTTTTCTTGGTGTCTGTGGTCCCAGCTACCTTGAGATCATTAACAAGCTCTTTCTGTGTAATTGTGGGCTGATCCCGGACATTTTTCAGAATCATCCTTACGCCATGAGGTGAGATTTTGCATGGAGCTCCAGAGCGAGGGCGATTGACTTATCTTGTATTTTTTTCATTCTCAAATCATTGCGCCAACAGTGCTCTCTTTCTCACCAAGCTTCTTGCTGATAGTCTTGTAGCCCATTCCAGCCTTGTGCAGGTCTACAGTCGTGTCCCTGATGTCCTTTGACAGCTCTTTGGTCTTGCCCATGGTGGTGGAGAGGTTTGGATGGAAGAGGTAGATTCTGTGATGGGTGTCTTTAATACACATCACAAGTTGATATTAGGAGTTCTTTCTTAAAGGGACACGACTAATTTGGGTGTGTGGGAGTCAGAATTCTTGCTGTTTGGTAAGGGATCAAATACTTATTTCACTCAAACAAATACTAATTAATTTATAACCTTTCTTTAAAGTTTTTTATGGATTTATTTAATATTCTGTCTCTCTCTGTTAAAATAAACCTACAATAAAAATTCTAGACTGTTTGCTTTTTGTATGTACCTGTGTGTGCACATGTATGTGTGCTTAGTGTATGTCATTTCTATGTGTTAATGGGCAGTTTTAGGAGGGAATGCAATACGTTTTTTGTGTGTGGTGGTGGGTGTAAATAGTATGTGCCATGTCCATGTGTGCATATGAATGTTCTGGTGTGTCTCTGCCCTATTAAAGGCAACTGTTCTGGTTAATGGAATGGTGTAAGACATTTTTAAAAGGCCACACAGCTGCTGAACCTCTGATTAGAGGAGAATCAGAGCCCAGTTGCCCCTCACTGTGTGAGGGAGGAGGGTGACAGTCACCAGGCTAAAAAAGGTTCCTTTTTCACATGCAGACTCCATATTGCGAAGCCGATGCTGACAAACAACTGCAATTTAATATAATTTGATGACAAGAGGACATAGTGTCTGTGCTGCTGTAGTATGTACTTATTATGTTTATCCTTAACTTACAATAAGGGACCAAGTGCCACAGATGTATTACTCCTACAGCATTCACAAAATATAGTACACTCAATTACGCAAAGGTTTGTGGATACTTGGCCATAATATGCACATGTACTTTATGAACATTCCATACCACATTTAGTCCCCCATTTGCTGTTATAATAACCTCCACTATTCCGGGGAAGATGTTCCACCAGATTTTGGGGTGTGGTTATGGAAATCTTTGCTCATTCAGGTTAAACGGTGTTAGTAAATTGAAGTACTGATGTAGGCTGAGGAAGCCTGTGGTGCAGTCAACATAAATTTAACAACATAAATGGAATTTAAATGAACAAAACAGTCATTGTGCTGTTCTCCAATACATAAAACATTATAATTGCTAATTTGCCAATTTGCTAAAACACCCTGTAATATGCTTCATCCATCATTAATTTTGTATTAGGGCACACCCTTTCATGTATGATTCCTTAAATAATATACCACTTTTAACACTATGAGAGGTGAACCTGAGAAACTGAGAATACTGTCATTTTTGTAATCCAGTTATACAGAAATGCTTTTGGGAATGTAATGCAATTAATCCAGTTTTAACACAAACTGTGCTGCACTGTTGGCCAACATGTCTTGATAGAGCTAATGGCTTATAGTTTATGGGTGATTAGTCACAGCTGTATTATTGTTTTGATAATTTACTGCTGATTTAGCTCTGCAACAAACCCTAAAAATAGTCCTTTGCAGAATTTCTTTAAGGACTGCAACAGTTATTCTGTACTTAAGGAATGTTCCATGGTAACAAAGCAACCAAAGTAATTGTCTCACACACACACACACACACACACACACACACACACACACACACACACACACACACACACACACACACACACACACACAAACACAAACACAGAACGCAACACAAACATGCACATTACCTACATTGTATCCTTTTAAAAGAAATTCCAAATACCATAATGTGTCAGCTTTACAAAAAAACCCTCTAAAGCACAGAAAGTAAATTTGTGTGTATTGCCAAAAGTAACATTAGTTTTATTTATTTTTATTTTTTTTTGCCTTGTAATGCAATGTAACATAATATAATATTCAAATATATGGTTGCTATGTTTAAGTTTAATAGAACATGAGGCTATCATTTTAGAACATGAGGCTATCACAAAAAAAGTTTGCCAGGAAAGTACATTGAATGTTTAATATATTTTATATATATTATATTCTTTACAAGGCTTCTTCTAAAATGTCATCTTGACCCTGGTGCAGCAGGTGTTCGTACAGTATTCCTCTAAACCTTATCTTTAACTCAGGCAGAATTTCATGTAAAACTCCAATTTGTGAGACTTTGCCATTTTTTACATATTTTATTTGGCTATTCTTTTTAATTGGATATTTTTCTAGAATTTTCTGTGTACTTTTTGGGATGTTATTATTAAATATTAAATTTTGATTGTCAGATTGATGTGAAAATAAAAAATAAAAACACTGCCTTTGTTTGTTTGTCTTAGGTCAATAAAAAAAGTTGGTCACATTTAGAACTAGTGATTTAAAACTTGATATTGGAAAAGATATTATTTATGAGTTAAATAGCTATTACAAGAAGGAGCTTTTAATTCGTTGTCAGTTTATCAAGCTCAAGTCAAGATATCCTAAATATTTGTGACAACATCTTGTTATACCTTATATATATTCCTTTGTCTAGTTGAATAACCTCACAGCAAACGGCCTTCATTCTGAATTATGAAAGAAGCATAACGATAAATAATTAATTTTCTTTTAAATAAAAAGGCTTTCACCAATCCCAGTGCCATTTTACTAAGCTAATGAATGCCTACTATTCAATAGCAATTTCGATGCAGCAGAGACTCTGAGAGGTTTAAATTTATAGCGATGATTTTCCATCATGTCATTGTGTTTTTTTTTCAGGTGGTATTATACCTGCATGCTTTTATCATCCTCCAAGGGCAGAACATCTGGGTGGAAATAATTTTTTTTGCTTTCATCATTCTCCAGATGGTTGGATATCAAGCTCTGTTTTGAATGTTACAAACGGAGAGTCCCAATTTGTTCGGACATGCAATACAGCCATGCATTTGCTTTCTCTCTCTCTCTCTCTCTCTCTCTCTCTCTCTCTCTCTCTCTCTCTCTCTCTCTCTCTCTCTCTCTCTCTCTCTCTCTCTCTTTCTAGCTCTCTCTGTGTCTCGTACTATGTCACGCAGAGTTATTTTTAGCTAGCAGATCGTGGCAGGCACTGAAAACAGTCTTTGTGGTTCTCTATGGGGGAGGGGAGAGGCTGGTGAGTGGGTTAGGGGTGGAGATGTCTGTGTGAATATTAATGACTATGCAAAAAAGGTAGAGTGCTCTTTTTGTCTGGAGGATGTGCATTAATGCGGTCTTGAAGAATTGTCTGTTAAGCAATCAATAAAGCATTCAAGCTTTCTGAAAGTCATTTACAGCCTTAATAAAGACAAGGATGCATCATGCATGTTGCATGTTAGTATTTAATACACTTTTCAAATAGACCAAAGGCTAAAAATGTATCTATTCACATACAACATTTTAAAAATTAACACACACACTCACACACACACACAATATACTGTTGGAGACAGGAAGCCTCTATTTGATAGTCTTGTCCAAAAAGCTACATACACTATAATAATCCCTCTGCAACTGGCACCTTTCAAAGTCACCAGAACCACAGCAATCTGATTTTTTTTTCTTTTCAAATATAAAGGATGTTGCGTGTGGTAGGTGGAAATGTGTGGAATTTCTAGCTTGAATGACACTTGTTAAATTAAACTGCATTTAGATTTTTTTTTTATATTTAAGGTTTTAATGAGTAAGACATTTTAGTCACGTAGGCTTATTATAAGCTCATTAATACAGATTTCATGTTATGGAATGTAGGGACATGGATAGGTATGTAAGTCATAATGTCACGTAGAGCAAGACCGGTGCTTAGCTTTTTGCTGATTTATATTCCAAGCACGCTGGACCATTTCCGGCTGCTTTTTTATCAATGAACTCTCATGGAAGCTCCCCCTCCCTCCTTCTCCCATTCTCGCTTCCTATTCCCCTCCATTTTTCTCTCAGTATATCTCAATATCTGCAGATGTAGACAGGCACTACGATGTAAATTCACAGCTGAGGGCACATGGTAGAAACGTTGTTTATCTTCCTTCTCTCCTATGTCAAACCCAGGCAATTTCTGTGAAGCTCAGGTGTCCCTATCACTACTCTCATCATTTCTAGGGGTAATGCTATTAATAGATATGGGATCGATGAGCTGTTATAAAAGAGCACTGAATAATCCTTTTGCTACTGTAGCAACTCTGGATCAGAAAAACTGATAAGAAAATTCTAATTGTAAATAGACAGGCACTGAAAAAATAGACACAAAATACAAAACAGTCTGCTATTCTGTTCACAGAGATACAAAAAGAGAATTTTTTAAAATATAAATCAAAGCTATATTACAGTGCTTAAAGAACTATGACACTTGTGTTCATTCTCCCTTAGTTCATTCTCTTTTATATTGTACTGACCATTTATCACAACTTGTTTAATAATCTATCAAGCTGATTATACATTCATCTGTTGACAGAAAGTTAAATAGTTCAGTATTTAAGAGCACAACAGCATGACTAACCGCAGATGCAAGAGCAACACACTGCAAATCTTAGGACTATTCTTATCAGTTCTCTAGAGGTCTTTAATTTCTTCAGGAGTCAAAGACCTGCTAATGACTGTCATGATAAAGCACTTTCTTCCATTAATCTTACACACACTAGGAACCTGCTCAAATACCTGAGGGTTTTTACAAACACTGTGCAGAAACACATGCAAGCACATGAGAGGACGCTCATGCACACACACTTTTTTTTTCTTTTCAACAACACCACCAAAAATATATCTTTTACAAAAGGTATCTAACATCAAACATATACCTTCACCACTGTCAAGAGATATAAAGCATTCCTCTTGGGAGCCATGAAGAGAAGATTATGAAGTATTAAGGACCAGTGTGTTTCTAATTCCTTGTCTTCCAAGAGAACTTTCCAGGATTGTATAATCATTGAAGAAATCGCTTCCTTTTTCTTTCTCAGATCTGAATCTACTGACCTCGGACTTCCTCATGGTTCCTCCACATACAGTAGCCAGCTGTCAGTTTCTAAGAAAGTTCTCCCCTTAAATATTTTTGTAAGATCTGCTTTTTGAAAAGCATGCCACACACTTTCCTTCTTCTTCGTGAATTTTGCCTCTATCTTTCTTTTTTGGCACTTTTGCCTACAGTATGTATAAATGAGACTTGCAGCACTGTAAGGGACCTTGGTATCAGAATGAGGTCCAGTAATAAGTGGACATAGAGCTAACTACATTCTTGCTGCATTGTTCCTCAGAAAAACAGTGCAAAGAGAAGTATTACAGATTTTGGCAAAGGTCTTCTCTCAAACTTTATTTGAGCCAAACTATTTGTGCTCATACACAGTGCAGTTAGTTCCTGATAGTCCATGGGCCTCCAGCATAGCCAGTTGATGAATGTCTCATAAAATGAAATATACTGTCTTTCCTCTGTACACCTAAATGTTTCCTGTTAGTCAAGGTTGGCATAAGAGTGTTTTAAAGTGTGCCTTGCTCAGCACTGAAGAAAACTCCATCCTTCTTCTCCTTCCTTTTTGCCCTATGGACCCTCCAACAGGCTGCTGCCACCAGCAGCATAATAAAGCCAACTACCAGCAGCACTAAGGACACCACTTTAGTTTGAAGCAGGGTGTTGAAGGTAAAAGTGACACCTGTGCCTGCCATGCCTATGACCAGGGAGATGACTCCGAAGGGAAACACACAGCGGTACCAGGACTTTTCTGTGCCTCCTGTAGCTTGCGTCAGCCGTTCCAGGGTGGAGAGGTTCTCTGGGGTTTTAAGGGTAGTTGGGGGTACTCTTCCATCCTGTAGCAGGTTTGTGTCGGGGTCCAGTGTGGGCAGCTGTACACTGGCTGGAGGCTGGCAAGGCAGACGCCCGGATGAGCAGCCCATCTCTGAGCTGTGATCCAGGTGAGAAGTGAACAGTAAAGGACCACAACCGCTACTTGTGGTGACGATTCCTCTGCTGGAGCTCTTGCCTTCCTGTACTATCTTTGTCAGCAGGACGAATTTTCCTAGGAGTATAAAAAGATTCAGAAGACAGGGATTTAGAAAGAGTGAGAAAAAGAAGAGACAGAATCACATAGAGTACAGAGAAGAAGGAGGGAGAGGGGGTAAGTACTACCGTCATGCCCAAGGGAAAGAGGACTCACGCATGCACTCCTTCTCTGTGTGGCTGTGTTTGTGGTAATAGTGTGTGTCTGCTCTGCTCATCTGACAGCACATTGTATGTTTTCTAGTTGAAACGAGTGGGGTATAATGAGCCAAGAGGAGGGTGGGGCCAATGAGAGCAGAGAGGTCTTAGATTCCTGATTGGTTGATTTGCTGCTATGACATCATATGTGGCAGAGAGAGACGGCTAAACATAATACTGAGATGTGATGCTTATATTTACCACCTACAATCCTATAATCTCTCTCCCTTTCTTTCTCTCTCTTAGTACTCTCCTCCGTCTGTTCTTTCTTTCTACAAAAAAACTGATTCAGCCAGCACTGCATTTCATCATATCATCAACCTTTTATCCATACTATGTTATCTGTCTCTGTGTATTATGATCTGTCTACTTTCTCTTTCTTTCTGTCTGGCATTTAATTCAATTCAATTTAATTACATATTATTTTAACACTTTTCACAATGGACAATGTCCCAAAGCAGCTTTACAGAAATCAGTAGGATATAAAATTAGAATTTTTATGTTAGTGCCTATTTAATATGTAATTGAATCTGAGTATGGTGATAGGATAGGTAGATTCGGTAGATCTTAAATAGGTAGACTGTGGCATATTGTTCAACAATTGCTTAACACTTCATGAAAAATAATAAAATGTAATTTTGCAAAACTAGCTCAATCATTTTCATTCCTTTATTTTATCACTTGTGCATTCTTTGACCTTATTGACGTTAGAGAGTTAGGTATTTAAAAAAAGATCAATGTAAATCCCAATGAGTCATGAATATTGATTCTTAAACTTACATGGGAATGATTGTGTATTCCCCTTACTTCTAATAATGCATCTTACATAACATGTATTTAAACAGTGTAGAGGCGTATATGATTTTGATTGTTTTGTAATTCCTCTGTGTATGCACAACCATCTACACACATATTTGTCAATATCGTCAATACTTTAATATCTTGCTATCTTGCTTGTTTCCGTCCTTTCTGGTCCTCTCTGGTGTTATCTGAAGTCAATGGAGTAGGAGGCAGAGGAGGGAAAGTGTGATAAGATAAAATTTAAATAATACGTATAATGGATATTCTGTGTATCAGGGAGAGATAGTGTGTGAACAATAGAAGAGAGAAAGATAAAAAAAAGAAAACAAGGGCAGACTTGACATCTACAAGAAGTAGATAGTTCTTTTAGAGTTTCCAGGGTTTCTCTTGCTATGAATATGCATAGCTAGATGGTTCTGGTTTTGCTTTTTATTGTTATGTTTTCATTAATTACTGCATATTCTGGGTTCATTGTTAATTAGTGCATATTTTGATTCTCTGAAGTGATCCTAGGCTGCCTCTTGTTAGTGGCTTAATTGGATTAACCGTCACTAACATAACATATGAAGGACAAGAAGCGAGAAGAAGGGACAGGAGTGCTCACCAGATAACAGATGCCATATGTCTCTGCTTGCTGTGATTCTCTTTTTCCCCAGTGACTCAGTGATGCCAGTGGCAGGCTGGGCACAGAGGAACAGGCTTTAGCATCTATCAGAACCTCGCCCACAGACCTCAGTAGGCGCCCAGCTCCACCTGTCACCCCGTCTGGTATTGGCTATGCCAGTTTACCAGCCGCCCACAGGACACCAAAACCCATAGTTACAAATACATTGTTGTTAAGTTTTGGGTGAATGAAGCTGGGAGAATGCACCTGTACACTGCACTGCAAAAGGATTACATAGATATACACACACCTTATTATTTTTGAGTCCAAGTTGAATGGTCTAAGCTCAGCTCAACAGAGGTACCTAATTGCCTTCAGTCACCTGCAGTATGTGGGTTTCTTTCACTCCTATCAATCTTTGTGGACAGGATAGACAGCGAAAGACTAACACATGAGGTAGAATGACAAGGAGTCTTATCTGTCTTAAAATGTTATTTATTTATCTTCGTACAGTGTCCATTTGCAGCAGCATGAATGTAAATGCTGCAGCATGTAACCATGCTTGGTTATTTGACTGATTACCATTTCAATGGTTACGGTCATTTCAATGGTAATCAGTAATATTATCACTTCAAGGAGAACTGAACAATGGTCTGAGAGGGCTATGTATCATAGGGGCAGCACCATCACAGCTGTGCACTAAGGCACTATTTGATTCACAGGACACAGCCTGACATTAGTATTATATGGAATACAGCATCCTAATTTATTGGTCAAACCCATGCTTTCAAGTAAAAACAAATATTGTCAAGGAGTCTCATATAGCCTCCAGCTCCAACCTGGCACTTTTTAATCATTCTTCCAGCACCAGCTTCTTGTTCTGGGACTCATTAATAGCTGTCATTTTTAGTCCCCTGTTTAACAGCATTGCTTCTAGCATTAGAAAGTCATACAGCATCTCCTATTCTATCTCTCACACACACACACACACACACACACACACACACACACACACACACACACACACACACACACACACACACATATATATATGTTTCCAATTGTTTTGCTTACAAGAAGTATTGGTGACCAGTTTAACCAAATATAAACCACAAATATAACCCAGTAGTGGTACAACATATGAAAAATAAACCCCAGGAAAAGAGACTAAAACATAGACAAAAACTCTGGTGCTCTAGGATTCGATAGCTGTGGACATACTGTAAAAAAAACAAAAAAAAAAAAAACAAAGATGATTGAGGAGGGTTTAAAAGTAATATTTTTTCTGTTTACTTTAACATTTTTTAATTCTCTTCCCCCACAATTCTAGTTATGAATAAACTTTTATTGGAATGCGAAAGATCATCCCACACAGCCCTATTCTGTGTAATTGCCCTGTCCACTGTAAAAAGACCTTGCTGGACTAAGGAAAAAAACAAACAAACAACAAAACCATCAACAGCATGTTAGTTACATGAGCAAGACCAGCAAGTTGTTGCTAGTCAACCATAATGAACATTACTTTTTTTGAGGTTGTCTGCCCATTTCCGAAAAAGAGCTGAAAAATCTCAATTTCTGATATCTAAAGATCAATACTTAGACTTTAAAATTATTATGGGACAATGTGGGTTTATTGTTTGTATTGTACATTTAGCAGTACAAAGTACATAGAAGCAGAACATGTTATTTTTCTGTTTTCTGATTTTGTGAATAATCATAAAAAGGATAATCATTCACTTTATAAAAGAAGGCAACGACTCTATTGTGACTTCTGTTTTTTTAGGGTTTTTGTACACATTTCTGTGTTTATCTCATCACAGCTACCTGCCATCAGCACTCAGGTGTCTATATAAACACAAGCTTATTTAATGGCTAATTAAGACAAGATAATGGCTGATTTATGCCACAAAGCATTCTGTCCTAAATACATGCACACAAAATGCAATTATTGTAGCATATTTCTACCATATTACTCAAAATAATTAGTTTTAGCTAAAACCTGACCTATGTTGATAACTTTAGATTGAATAGATAATTAGTTGTATTTGTTTATTTGTCTAGTGGGATAGTTGAGAATTTATTTTGGTTTACATGGTAAAAAAAAAAACACTTTTGTGTACAATAAATAAATAGGTGTTGCACTTTTGCATTTTAACCACTATTAAAAGTGATAGTTAAAATTCCTAAAAAATATATAGTATTATGCTATTTTACATATACAGTAATCACCCGTTTTTAATATTTATAAGAATTATATTTTTATTCATAAATTTCATAATTTCAACATAAAACTCTCTTATATATCTCTTATAATATATATTTTTAAATTCTCTATAAGTTTTTTGGTCTATTGTGCTATTCAAAAGGGAGACCGGGAAAATCAGAATGCAACTCCTATGCGATATGTTGAACTTATGATGTTATCTTATACAAAAAGAAAGGATTCTTGTTTTCATTATATGTTGCTTTCAATTGTATATTTATTTTGAAAAAATTTTCCACGAGTCACTGAAAATACATGGTTGAATAAGCTCAAATCAAATCAAATCAAATTTTATTCATCACATACACATACATACAGGGTACGACATGCAGTGAAATGCTTTATACGACGGTCCGGCATGAGGAGAATAGGATGGGGAAAAAGAAAAGAAGCTGATAAATGAAGTATAAAGTATAAAAAACTATATCAAATAAAATATAACAATATAAAATATATATAAAGATGTATGTATGTGAAACAAAGATAAAAATGTATATACAAAAATTTTTTTTATTGCAGTAGACAGTGAAACAGTAAACAATGTGTAACAAAGTGTAAACAATAGGCAATTTTTGTGGTGGCTTGTCCATAAAGTGTCTGTGTGCGGTATGGTGTGGTGTAAGGGTCCTTAAGTGTCCGTGTGCGGTATGGTGTGGTGTAAAGTGTCCATAAAATGTCTATGTGCAGTATGGTGTGGTATAAAATAAATAAATATAAAGTGCACTTTGCTGTGCAAGTCCAGAGTTTAAAGTGTCGTGGTGTGAAAGGTGAGATCTGTACAGAGAAGAAGTGTGATGATGGAGAGAGTGGGCCAGTTTTTAGATCCTGGGTGTTTCCTGGTTTAAACTCCGAATGGCCTGTGGGAAGAAGCTCTTCCTCATTCTCTCTGTGTTCGCTTTCAGGGAGCGGAAGCGTTCGCCTGAACACAACAAAAAAAAAGAGTCCATTGTTGAGATGGCTGAGGTCCTTCACAATCTTCCTGGCTCTGGTCCGGCACCGTGTGCTGTAGATGTCCTGCAGGTCAGGGAGCTCGGTGTGGATGGTACGTTCAGCTGAACGCACCACCCTCTGGAGGGCTCGTCTGTCCTGCATGGTGCTGTTCCCGAACCAGGATGTGATGCTACCCGTCAGAACGCTCTTAATGGTGCAGGTGTAGAAAGTCTTAAGCACCTGAGAGGGTAGTTTAAAGTCCCTTAATCGTCTCAGATGGTACAGAAACTGCCGGGCCTTCTTCACCAGGGTGTTGGTGTGACAGGACCAAGACAGATCCTGTGTGATGTGAACACCCAAGTACCGGAAACTGTCCACTCTTTCCACTAAAGTCCCGCAGATGTTTATCGGTTGGTATGACCGCTCCCGCTTTGTGCTGAAATCCACGATCAACTCCTTAGTCTTGCTGACGTTCAGGAGAAGGTTGTTCTCCTGGCACCATCTCTCCAGGTTTGCACCATCTCTCCAGCTCTCTTATATGGACTAGCAGGCTGCACAAAATTCATTTTCTATATCAATCTTATAGGTAACTTTCATTGGAAGAGCCCTAAAATAGCCATTGTGGTCACTGTTTAGGTTACCATTGTACTAGCAGTTCTGAACTGAATAATTCAAGATTAATATAAGGAATTGTCTTCAGGTCATGTTTGTCTAAACCATCAGAGAAGTGTATATTGTATGTTATATATTACCACTATCTTGTGAATAACAGTGCCCTAAAAAAAGCTCTTCAACATTTTGCTCAGCAGTATGCTTAAATCGTATGAAGTGTTATCTGTTTCATTTAAAACATCTAGCTAATGAATAAACATAAATGTGCATGTTCTAATTACACCTATTCAGATCCAAAAGGAAGAACTGATTTATTATTACTGACTTATTCTTCTTTGCCCCATGTTTTCCCTCGATGTCCAATTCTGCAGAGTTTTGGAATATCAAAGTGATGCTATCAAAGGCAGTGTCTTGCCATTTTCCAATGCTTCGCAATGGATTAAAGCATGTAGGTTTCAGGGGAAATATATCAGTCTGAATAAAAATTCTGATCACTTTGGATGCCAAAGGTAAAGTGTTCAGACAGAGTCATTACTTACATTTGCGTCAACATTCTCCCTCACATTCCTATTTTTTGCTTCACATACACGTCAAAGAATGATCACTATCTATTAAATAGTGGCTCCATGCCATTCCTACAGAGATTCTAAATAAATTATTATGGATGCCCTTTAAAGTGAATATCACTGCCCATATTATCACTGGCATGGTAAATATAAAATCAAACCCTGACACATCTAATGTTCAGTAATCCGAACAGATGGCAGTGTGACTTTCACTAATATTATCTGTGTGCCATTAGTCACAGGAGGAGGTGCATTCATTTTATTTTCGTTATTGTATTTGTATGTAATGTGTTTAAGGAATAACTGGTAATTACTGAAAATTAAAGCGGTGCTGCAGCAATCTGTTGAGAAAAATAAATATTGTATTTGTCAAATCTCTGGTGCATGAATGAGGAAGTCAAAGGTATTTGAATCCTGCTTAACTTAATAAACTTGCTTCATCCATATGAACACTAATAATTAGCTCATTTTTTTGATGGGGCAGAATTTGAAATCCAAGAATAAGAGCTAAATTGGCTTTTTGAAATTCAACTGGCAAAAGAAACTGCAACTGGGAAAATTTGATGTTTGTTAAAAAGGAAATCACAAATCTTTAATCATGCCAGGGTTGACTAATTGCACATGATTGAAATGATCACATCATTATTCCAGATGTGTTTCAAGAAAGTCTATGCCCTCATCACTGCTTTAGAAACAGCAATTCATTCTGTGTCATTGTACCAAACTGAGAAACTGTGTGTAATTTCGTAGCACTCATATTACATTATACTGTCATTTCTACAAATATAATTATTAATAGAGTGTAAGAGATAATTGATAGATGACCTGGCATTTGACACTAAGTCTTGTATCTGATAGTGGTGTTCAACGGTAACAAAAAGCAGGCATAGTCAATTATAATAAGGTTTTATCAGTGTTAATAGTGAAGATAGTCCACAGAGATAAGTGGGAGACTCATGCACAGCTGCTGGACAACAGTCCCAGTAATGAAGGTGAAAAAAATCACAGGCTTTTTTTGGGAGATTTAGTAGTGACTCATCAGGCTCACTAAAAGACCCTGTAAAAACAGATGGTGTACCGCATAGGGTTTAAGTGGCTTCATGTCCTCAGTGCAACTGATATTCTGCTTTTTTTTGGCTGCAGCAAGAGGGTTAAAATCTTTCAGTTACTTGTAGATACAAAAAATGACTCATCTAAAGACATTAAGATTTAATTATACATGAATTTGATTGCTATCACTTATACTCAATTATAATAGCAAATATAGTTAATTGCAAAACTCAGGGGCTATCCATAGGAAAAATTGGTTTTGTGATAATAAAGAATAGTAAAAAGGAGCTGAAAATTTGGAATGGCGCACTTCGGAAACGGGTTTTGGAAAAGTAACATGGCTCACAGCTCCATCCAGTGGTATAAGCACATCAAGAAAAAAGGTTACAATGTCTTTGTTACTGAAGATTTCTCCTTGTAGCTATAATCCTGATTAACAATAAGTCTGTTAAATAATGATAAATGTTAAATAGGATATTTCTTAAATAAGATATTTCTCTTATATTATAGAAAAAATAAAGCATGAAACACAGTCTCTATTCAAGAAACATTCATGCTCAGAAAAACAAAAAACAAACAAACAAATCATTATATGCCTTCACTACTTCAGTACCTGTAAAATATAAAAAATACTTAAAAATAAAACTAAAAGTGTGGATCACAGTATGTCTGGTGAACTGATAAATAAATCCTATTTAATTTACATTTAATAAATTAAATTATATTTTTTAAATATATTTTTCATGGCATAAGTGGAGGTGTCAAACAGATGTTAACTGATGGTGCAGATAAAAAAATGGCTACTATTTAACTATTTTAACAAAATGAAAATGAATCTGTGCTCTGAATATAAAATAAAAAACACAATGTAAAAGGTTGTCCTTATATAAAAGGGTTGTCCTAATAGACTAATACAGTAAACAACTTTGTTGTTTGTAGGTCACGGTGAACTTTCAAGACGGCTCCAACCGGATCTTGCCTGGGAAGGCTTTTGAGAAGGATTTTTGTGCTCCATGTAGGAGGCCTGACTGATGAAGAAAAAAGAATCAGTTTGGCAACCATTCAAAACAGCAAAGCAGTTAATCTAGTAGAGTCTCATAGATTCAGCACATGTTCTCACCTCCAGAAGGGTGTGAAGGTGTGAGCTACTCTCAGGCTTTTCAGTGACAGAAACATTTCAGGTAGCCAGACATTCACAGTGCTCTTTGACAAGAAATTGTTTAGGAGATTATTCTTTTTTTTTCTAATGCCTACCAATAATACAATTAAATTTCATTTCTTTGTATTTGTATAGCGCTTTTAAAAATGAACATTGTCTCAAAGCAGCTTTATTTAAATAATGTGCTAATAAAAATGAATAAGATGATCTTTATAAGTGTAAGTTTGTCGATGATGAGCAGGTTGGTGGCGACTGTGGCAAGGAAAAACTCCCCGAGGTGGCATAAGGAAGAAACCATGAGAGGAACCAGACTAAAGAGGGAACCTCATCCTCATCTGGGTGGCAATTAATGTCCATTTATTACAGATAAACGATGTTGAATATTCTGTTTCCTCAGAATGGATAGTAATATGAAAAGAGAAAATGAATGAGAAGATGATGGTGATATTGTATTATATTATATTATGGAAAGAAGAAAAATATGATTAATTACATTCTTAAGGCGAAGCATATCCTCAGACTTGAGTGAAGTCAGGAGTTGCCATAGAGCCACACAGTGCTTCAGACAACATATGGCCAGAGTCTTCACACATTTTAATGGAAAAGAATCACAGCATATCAGATAAAACACTGGACTGATTAGTCATGGATTTCTTATTACACTTTTTACGTAGTATTAAATTCAATTTCAAGTCTTGATTGTTATCTCCATAACCACTGATTACCTTAAGGATATGAGGAGCAATCTGATTTCATTTTGTGATCATCTTCTCCAGTCATAATGAAGAGAAACCTCCATGACTGACAGGGTTTTACAGACATCACTAAGAAATTTCAGGATTGTTGTCAGCCCAGAAGATCTGAAAGCCTCATATCAAATGATCATTAAAAGTTTAGTAGAAAACCTCACTTTTATGGCTGTTGGTTTTTAATTATCTCTATATATTTAATAACAATTATTTTAAACAGTAAATGAAAGCTCAATATCTGATAATATGCTGTTGAGATCACTACTGAACGATCACTTGAAATGATCTCTTTGATTTTCTTACTTAAGCCGCTTTTCTCTATTTTCTTTATATATATATTTATATATTTCATCATTATCTTTTTCATTTCATCATCTTCATCCAGTCTGCCAACATGCAAAAAAAAAAAAAAAAAAAAGCGTTATTGTTTTTTTTATTTCTTACAGCCAGTGTGATGTGGGATTTGACTTGTAATAAGCATGTGACAACCTGTTGCTGGATCTTGCATAGGCCAGATACAGATAGTGTCTGTATGCTCTACAGGTAGTCGTCGACTTACGACCTATGCAACTTACGACCATTCGACATTACGACCACAATCGCTAGCCGCGGCGTACGACAGTGCATACCAGCTTCCGGCATAATTTCACAGTACTGTACGTATAGCCTACTCTACTTACGACCAAACGGTCTGTCGGTCCCAATCGTGGTCGTAAGTCGTCGACTACCTGTATATGCCTAGATATGCTCTATTCTGCACTGGCAGTTTAACAACACTAGTAGGTGCTAAAGTCCAGCATGAGAAAAATATTGGACTCTGTTTTCACCCCATAACGTACATGCAAAAAACAAGCTTAAGATGTGTTGTAAATAGCATTTTGATCACCAGAGTTAGCTATGTAAATTATAGTGTTCGTAATTTATCAGCTAAGTGCAATTGATGGCAAATAGACAATCTATTTGTTAACCATGAAATGATAACATTAAATTAGATCTTGTCTTTTATTCCTCTCGTGCTGAACTCACAGTGTACACATTTGGTCGTTAAGTTTAATTTTAGTTAAGTATTTTGAGCACATTTATGTGTATAGGTGTGGTCAAACTGTAAATACAAAACAATTCACAATTACTATTCAGTATTGTTTACATCACCAATAAAATTTCTATTTAAAATGATATGCTTATAAATGAAAATATAATAATTTCTATAATGCTAATATCACAAATTCTCATGAAACATTACGTATACACATCAAGCATTATCAAGTTTCTAGAACAGTCTCTGTGTTACAAACGCGTACTAAACTTTGATTACCAACTAAATGCACTATATATTGCATAAATGTTTCAACAAGCAATTTAAAAAAACAGTAAATGTCTACACAAAAAATAAACCACAAGGGTATAACATTAGCCGTGTGCGCTATGGCGCTAATTGCAAATAGCGATCTACATATCAACATATCAGAAACTATCAATTCACTTAAACCTGTGAATTACTCCCACGTTAGGAATATAGTTTTAAATTATAGTTTCAACTTTTTTTCTAAGCTATCACATGTCCCCCAGAATCAGCACCCAACACTATTCTTTTGTAGGCGTGGTGTTAAAATGTTCTTTAACCTTTAATCGGTCCTTGGGGTCTATATGACCCCAATCGACTTTTCCTTGATAAAAAAAAGGGTTCCCTTCATCTGAGTGGAATAATATTTAGTGACTTTTCCTACATAATCTATCTATACACACACAAAAAAACTGGGCTTGATTCGGTTGTTCTGAAGGTATGTAAAAAAATTTTTTACACTTCTGGTCTTCGGGGTCATTGAAATGAATGGGAAATGTGAAAAAAACTCAATATTTTTTCTTCATTTGTCAAAAAAAAATCTATAAATCCAGCATAAATCAGAAATTTAGATCATCATTTAAGTGATTTTTTCATAAAAAATTAATATTTCATATGCAAGCTTATGGTGTAGTTGAGGAATTGTGTGGTAAATAAGTACAAAAGTACTTCATATCTCCCAAAACACAGCATTAATGAATAGATTAGAAGTAAACAAAAAAAATATATATTATTTGTATAATTAAAAATTTATATTTTTTGTATAATTTCTCTATCAATTGTTGGGGTCATATAGACCCCAAAGACCAGATTTGTAAACAGGAAACGAAGACCTTATGAGGGTTAAGTCTAATTGGGCACCAATTACATCAATTTATACTTAGTTTTCAACTGAGTTGTTTGTTCTTGTTAGTTACAGTTAAATATATCTAAGTCGTTTATTTAAATTACAATGTCACAGTTTTTTAAAGATTTGTTGGAAATCAGAAAAATGTTCTAATGCTGTGCTCCATCCATAGCATTTCAATGAATTTACATCTG
Organism: Silurus aristotelis; assembly: GCF_946808225.1. Lineage (NCBI taxonomy): Eukaryota > Metazoa > Chordata > Actinopteri > Siluriformes > Siluridae > Silurus > Silurus aristotelis. Next base: position 19,833,323 of record NC_139585.1, read on the forward strand.
CAACTGCATGAATATAAAACTTTAGCTTAAGTCAAAATCAAATAGCTCTTCCTTTAATGACTAATGAAGTGTGTTTCTATGGCTGTGAAGCAAATCAGGGATTGCCTTTAATTTGGACACAATTGACATTATGTGCCTAGGCAATCTCTCAGACATTACTGACCTCCACATTTGAGAAAACATTATAACAGCCAACAATTCCTACAAAGAACATATCAGTTTACTAAAGAATTTAATCACTTGTTACAATCATCCTTTTATATTACAGGCCCTACATTGAACATTCATCCTCCTAAGAGCTCAGCTGAGTGTTAACTGTAAAGTAGTGACTGAGTTATTAACACCTTTAACACTGCCCAGATGCTCTAAATCTTTCATCAGTTGCCTTATCAAAAACTTATAGAGATCATGTTCTGGAGTTTGGATTATTTGTGCGATGTACTGGGACTTTTCTGACACGGGGAAAATAATTGACATGTTTTAACATAAAAGAATTGTGAATGTATGTAATTAGTTTTGATTACTGAAGTGCATTAGTGAAATTACCTGAGGCTGTTCTGATGCTCCGAGCAGCATGGTCAGATGAGTCATGAGTCTGACTGATGTAAAGTGAGTCAGGGACAAGCTTTTTGTATACAGTGCCTCAGGGTTATCTCTTTTCTGTGTGGGTTTCCTAGAATGTAATCCGGTTTGTTCCAACCCACTCTAAAGAGACAACTTGATTTACTACTGTAAGATGCTCTAGATATTTAAATCTTTCACTTGCACTAAAAGCTCACTGTTTAATTAAAGATTCACAAAATCAAAACTATGTCTTAGTATATTGGATGACTCACTCAACTCATTTTATTGAGACCTTCTCCCTTTTCTTCACACTCTAAATATCTTCCCAGAAAAGTAGGTTTACCATACCGAGGTGCCATACCTGGCCTGCTTTTCTTGAGTTTCGTAATTCTTGTCTTGATCCCATTTAATACACTGTTATTGTTGATCAACTATACTGATGCATGTTTACTGTTTTTGACTCGGCTTGCCAATTTTGTACATTTGCCTTTTACAAAAGTGGTGCATTTGCACATTATTAAAACTCTGCCTTATACTCTGCCTTATACACACAGGCTGCCCAGGTGCTTGTTCAGTCTCTTGTGATTTCAAGACTCGACTACTGCAACTCTCTGCTGGCAGGTCTTCCCTTGAACGCTATTTGTCCACTGCAAATGATCCAAAACGCAGCTGCACGACTTGTGTTCAATCAGCCCAAGTTCTCCCACACCACCCCACTGCTGCGCTCACTTCACTGGCTTCCAGTAGCTGCACGTATCAGATTCAAAACACTGATGCTTGCCTACAAGGCCAAAACTGGACCAGCACCATCTTACCTAAGAGACCTCATCACACCTCGCACTGAACCATGCTGTCTGAGATCCTCCAGCACTGCTCGACTGGTACCACCTTCTCTCAGAATGAGAGGAAAGTGTACTTCAAGGGTCTTCTCTGTTCTGGCACTGCGGTGGTGGAATGAACTTCTTCAAGCGACGGTTGAAGACCTACCTCTTCTGGAAACACTTAAATTAGCACTTCCCAAGTTTACTTTGTAGAATTCAAGATTTATATTTATATTAAGTTTGTAATCTTGCGTTCCAGTGTAAATTTGTATTCATTGCTAAAGACTCAAAGCACTTTTGTACGTCGCTCTGGATAAGGGCGTCTGCCAAATGCCGCAAATGTAAATGTAAAATGAACTTGCATTTTCTTCTGCATAGTACCAGCATAGTTATAAACATAAAATGCCCAATAAGGTGGATATTTCATATGTTTTGTTTGTTGTAAGATATTATTTGATTTTACTGCAATCGTTTAGGATGGTGAGGATCCTAATGGTGAGTATACTGAGGTTTCATTGAAAGCTGTCTTTTATTCCTGTTCCTTGTCAAAATAAATGTAATATAGTAAGTTGATACTGCATGAAGCTTGATTATTTCTTCTGAAAACCCTTTAATTTTGCTCCCAGACACCTGTTTTAAAAATGGCTAAACTTAATTTGTATACTTTTCTAGTAATCAGAAGAGATTTTCCATGCAGCCATGCCGTAGTGAAAGGAAAGGAATACCAGTAGTCATATGTTGTGTCATTTAATAGTAAATGTAGTAACATTTTGATTGCAAATTAGCTAGTTCTCAAGCTCCTAATGAGCCAAATGATGTGATAAAAAGCAACAAGAGATGAAAATCTAGTAAAGGTCAAAGGTTTTAGTCTTTTCTCCAATTCATTGTACAACAACAAATTGCACTATTCTAAAAATTATAGCTTTAGAGAAGGTGTTTCTTCTGATCTTTATTTGTACATCATACTCCTTGTGCATCACATACAAATGCCTCCCTCCATCCACATGGTCCTTGAGGTTAGAGGACTTACTCTCTTTAGCCAGAGATACCTGGAAATGAAATGTACCAGGGACATTAGGATTATTTACTTTTATACACATATTTCCATGCATTTGAAGAGAAACCTATTATTATTTAAATATGAATTTAAAAATGAACATAAGTAAAAAAAAAAAAAAAAAAAAAAAAAAAAACTAAAAACAGAAAAAAACGAAGTACTAAAATTTATTTTAGTTTTATTTACAAAGTTGCACAGACTTAAGTCATCACACCCTTATTATCTCATCACATGTCTCATATGATTCACACAGCAGTTCTCTTACGTCGTGCACAGAACATGGCAGTTTTTCCACCTTATCATTGTTTTGGGATTTCTCACTCTCCTTTGTCTTTGGTGTTACTTTCTTACTTGGTAATGCTACAGTCTACAGTAATTCCACACTTATTTTTATTATTTATTTATTAATGTATTTTTTTTTTTTTACAAAAGAATACATTTGGCTATATTTACTGCAGCTGAAAAGATTTAGAGTATATTTACAATGTATCTGTATGTGTACAGTATTTAGAACAAACCAGAATTTAACTTTAAATACTGGTAACATCAGGGATATACGTGGTTGTGCAAAATCTAAATAATTGTTTTGAAATGATGATAATATCTTATATTTATATTAGCTTAGCTTAATAGCTTACATATTATTATTTATGTAGTAAACCTATTATTATTATCATTATTGTTATTAATATTTTAAACAAATTCTGCCTCTACTGCCACAAACCTGTACCAGACCGTAGATCATTAAACTTTTAAATTTGTATTTAATTTCCATTTTATTTACTTTTGTAGACTGTACGATGTTTTATTTTAATAAAAAAAAACACATAAAAAACCTTTTTGCTTATGGCAATTTCTTGAACTTATTTCAGGCACAGTTTTTTTCTAGGCATTGATGAAGCTCACACTGATTATGCATCATGTTGAGTAGACTTTCATTTGCAATAATGAAATTAATAAATTGAATCATTAAATAATAATTGAATATTATATATATAGTATTTTTTTTTTTTTGGTCTGCGATGAAAAATCTATCTGGATCACTGCTGCACTGTAGAATCTTTTTTTGTTTCAAGTGTGTTTGCGGCATGTGACCTGTTGGGGGCGACAGCTGCTGCGACGTAACCGGGATTTATTTTAAAGAGTCGTAGAGGAAAGCAAGAATCTTGAGCTTCCGTTTTCCGCTCGGCTCCCGCCCCACTCCGCCATCACCCAGTTCTGAACAATAAAGGGGATTAAAATAAAACCAAGAAAAACAGTTATGGGACCGCGGGGGTCTGACAGCAATCTCTAACTAACCCATTGAGACTGTAGAGAATGATTAAATATGATGGGAAATGAGAGCGGAGGAGGTTCGGGCTCGGCTGATCAGCGGTACAGCCTTTTTTTCATTGACAATCAGCTGATGATGTTCAGGAGCCTCTGAGGGACAGAAGACTCGCGTGTCTCCAGGTTGGGAGTCCTAAAAAAATCCGACATCTTTTTTTGGACATTGAACGCTTAATGTGTGTTTGTATATATATATATATATATATATATATATATATATATATATATATATATACATAGATCTGGTTTGATGTTGAAATGAAGATTGTTAGTGTTGACTGAAGAAAAGGAGCAGCATTTTTTCCTCATCAGGCCGGACACTCAGCTAGCTTTAGCTTTAGCTTTAGCTAGCTACAGCGGAGACATCACGGTAAGGACCCTCTTCTACCTCCCTAAAAATATGCATCACATCTCTGGTGTAATCAGTTGCATTGCAGAGAACCCAGTCTTGTTTCTGGTGTTTAACAACATGACCATGTCTGCGGTTCTCAGGTGCACTGTGTTCTTTAAGATGCACATATTGTGCTTTGACTTGACATTTTAATTCACGAGGCTGTTCACAGCGTTTGGTTTGTCAGCGCTTATGTCTCCTCCTTTTAACTGTTTTCGGATAAATCACGTTTCCTGCAGTGAGACTGATGTAGATTGTGGTGGAAGATTGACTAGTAGTTGATGCAGATTAGTACTGGGTGTGGATATGAACGAGAAGCGAGCGAGCAAGCAGCAGTGCAGGAGGGGGGACACCAATAAACCAGTGCAAGTGCGGGGGCGGGACATGTGCGAATGGGAGAGTGGTGTAGGGGGTGATGGATCAGGACGTTCTGCTGCAGATCTTGTCTTGGGAAGTAAAGCATAAAGAAATGATGGATCAGGAGTGGGAGCTCAGTGGTTAAGGTGCTGGGTTACTGATCGGAAGGTCAGGGGTTCAAGCCCCGGTATCGCCAAGCTGTCACTCTTGGGCCCTTGAGCAAGGCCCTTAACACTTTGTGCTCCAGGGGCGGCGTATCATGGCTGACCCTGCGCTCTGACCCCAGTTTCTGAGCAAGCTGGGATATGCAAAGAACGAATTTCACTGTGCTGTAATGTATATGTGACAAATAATGGCTATTCTATTCGATTTGGGCTGGGAATGAGATGGTTTGGGATATAATAGGATGGGATTTAATGTAATGGGATGGTTGGGATGTGATGGCAAAAGTGGGGATGTGGCGTTACATTTACCCCCCTGAAGTTCATTACTGTCCTATCAAAGCCCTCCAGGTGCTTTATTCCATTTGCACCACAGCCTACAAGTACAGTTTGTTATGAAAATAAGCCTAAATGTCCCTAGGTAAGAAAAGAAAGAAAAAATCCGAGACATATACGTTGTCTTGAAATCTTTTTTTATAAAGAGCTTTACAGAGTATGTTTCAATTACAGAGATCAGTGCTCTTTCCCCATCGAAACGGTCTGGAGAGCTGCCATCCTGTAGACTTTCTTCAATGTTTATAGGACAAATGCATCGACCAAAGCCCGGGTGTGGATTTGCTGCTTTTCCACAAAAATCCATAAAAGGAGGAGTTGTTTTTTATCTTAGAATAAAAATGGGTGTTGAAGCATCATCTGAAACTGACAGGAGAGACAAAAGAAGATGTACAATTTCATTCTGTCCAGGTTCACCTCAGATCAGTACATTCCCTAGGATAAGAAAGAATTAACAGCATATAATACATTTGGCATGACACATGTCAGGCTTTTTATTTGTTTCTAGTTGCATTTAATGTTTCGGAAAACAAGTATGTAAAGTACAAGACCAGAACCAGAAGTGCAAAATAGACAATGAGCCACACAAGCATTTAGATCGAAATATTAAACAGCGCTCTACTCTAGTAGCTATTCGTGTAGCAAAGCAGTCGACCTGCAAAAGAAAAAATACTTTTCAAATAAAGGCATATTAAATTTATTATTGGTATTAGGACTTTAAAATTATTGTGCAAGAAATTGCATGTATTTACAAGCAATTTTGTTGAATGAGAAATTGTAGACAGTGTTTGCCCTCAAGGCTGTTGATGGTTATATTTGCAGAATTACAGATGGAAATCTAGTGTAATCAATACAGCAATCAAGCCTCTGATGCAATATAATGTATGAACTGTAAGGCTTAATTGTATCTTATGAGTCCATATGTGAGTTTTTTTCAGAATTCATTCTTATAGTCTCCCGTGAAACTACACACCTCAAAGCTACCTCATTGACTTGCATGCATCTGTGACGACTGAGGGAATTCTTCTCCTTAAAAAGAGACATAATCTCTCCAAATTAGGTTTTCTTCAATGCATAATTATGCATAGAATTTCACACATCATACAAGAAGTCAAGTCAAGAAGCTTTTGTCATTTTAACCATATATAGCTGACGCAGTACACAGTGAAATAAAACAATGTTCCTCCAGAACCCTGATGCTACATACAACAAAATCACAGAAACAGAAAACACAGGGCTAAGGACTAGTAAATGTCCTCACCAACCTGGTGCAAACAGTGAAAAGACAACGCAGGACAGTGCAAGACAACGCAGGACAGTGCAAGACAATACACAAAACACAAAATAGCTCTGGCAGTAAACCTGTTGTAAAGAGACAAAATGAACAGTAGCAAAAATGTAAACAAAATGAGAAAATAAACATCATGAGAGAGTCATTTATATTATCCTTCTAATCAGGGATTGGAACAGACTTGTAAAATACCTGAATGAATGTCATTTAGATAAAGATTTGGGAAAACAATTTTTTTAATTTGTGTAGTGATGAAAGTATTAGCATGAAAGTGACATGCTGCCGCATCGCTCCTTGGGAAGTGACGAATATTCACTACCATCACTATCAGTGGCCAATTGAAAGCTGTTAAGGGGGAATGTACTGTAGGAAAGTGTGAACTGAAGTAAAATTAGATCATCACAATTATCATCCATTAGAGAGGACACATCGATGATATTGATTTCCTAGTTTAGTACTGCTTTTGGTGCCTGTTACATAATTATCACTACAGGATATGAAAATGTAGCATTTAATACAAGTTTACAATATTTATTTAAAAACATGAATTATGATTATGTAAAAATGTACACTTTACACTCTGTCAAAATAATTATAGTCTAGCCTTCAACAACCAATTCAATCATTTCTTTCCACCGGTCAGTTTACAGTTTCTGTTTAGTAGGTGTGCAAAACTCTCGTCTTCACACGATTTAGATTTGTAAAGCATCTACCCGATATTGGCCAATAAATCTTCTCTTACAGTACATTTACGATGCAATATTTATACATAGGGAAATGGTTACGCTTTTGACTAACAATGAATATCAATCATTTCCTTATTAATTCAAATTAATCAATATTTTATAATTCCACTAGACCTGTTATCATACAATTTAATTTATTAGATGTAATCAGATGTGACTGATTTTGTTCAGAATCTGGAGACTTGTTCATTTTCAAATGACGGTGATGTAGAAAAGGAGTTTTTTCAGAATCAGTATTAGGACTGTTTGCAAATCTTCTTTCGGCTGTTCCCATTAGGGGTCGCCACAGCGGATCATCCCTCTCCATACCCCCTTGTCCTCTACATCTGCCTCTTTCAACTAAACTACCTTCATGTCTTCCCTCATCACATCCATAAACATCCTCCTTGGTCTTCCTCTCTTCCTTCTTCCTGGTGACTCCATTCTCAGCATTCTCTTACTAATATACCCCATGTCCCTCCTCTGCACATGTCCAAACCATCTCAATCTCGCCACCCTCACCTTGTCTCCAAAACATCCTACATGCACTGTCCCTCTAATAAACTTGCTTCTAATCCTGTTTGCATATACTTTAATAAGTTATTCTTTTTTTACGCACACTTTTTGACTGACTTATTATAATTGATTTATAATTGCTAATATTTGATTTATAATCAATAATAATTTATGATTATAGCTTTGATTAATTCTGTCATTGCCTATGCATCCATTCAGACTGGTTGATCGTCCCACTTATATCCTGCCTCCACAGGCAGTCTTTTTACAGAAGTGTCCATAGCGACATGAAGTGTTCAAGCTAAGATAATTATCATAAAGTTTTATGGTGTTATAAAGGATGTTTATGGTTCTTCCCCAAGTTGTGTCCCCAAAGTTGTAGGTATAATCCTGGATATTGGAGTGTGGCTGTGGAGATTTGTGCATTCAGTCAGGAGACAGTCAGTGAGATCAGTCCTTAAAGAGATCTGAATTGCAGTCAGCATTAGTGACTTCCAAAAGGTGTTCAGTTGGGTTGAGGTGAGGGCTCTGTGCAAGACACTCAAGTTCAACATCAACCTTAGCAGACCATGTCATCATGGAGCTCGCTTTGTACACGTCCGTGTCCTGCTGGAACTGGTTTGGACCCTTTATTTCAATTGAAGAGAAATTGTTATGCAACAATACGATATAGTGCTTCCAAATTTGTGGCAACAGTCTGGGGAAGAACTCCATATGGATGTGATGTATGAAATAATCACCATATGGTGCGTCATGTTTGTTTCGCAGTTTCCTGATTTTAGGTTTAGTCTAATATTAGTGTTCTGTCTAACATGTTCATAAAACAAAATCACAGCACTACAAGTTATAACCAGATAAATGTCATGCTTTTTAGAGGGCATTGTGTGTAATTTATTTACCTCTAAATGAAATCTTTATTGTGAGTCTTGTTCGTTGAGGCCAAGTGGAGTTTCTGTTTTTGATTGTGGAAATCAAGTCTTAGTCAAGACAGCGAATATAAGAAGCTTAACGTATCTAAGATTTTAGAATCTGTCCTTTTTATTTTTATCCTATTACTAAAAAGGTATTGCAGAGTTGGTATAGTGGTATCCTGTAGTGTATGCTTTAACAATAGTAATTAAACCGTTACTCATCATATGATCATATATGACTGTGTGAAGGCGCTGGCCATGCCATCGAGTGTGCGGGCCGGGAGTCTGAAGGACCCGGAGGTGGCCGAGCTCTTCTTCAGGGAAGATCCAGAGAAACTTTTTACAGACCTCCGTGAGATTGGCCATGGCAGCTTCGGGGCCGTCTACTTTGTAAGTATGGCTGATCGAGATTTCTGTGAGGAAATGGATGGCCCATCACCAGTGACAAAAACGAATGCTTTCCTTTGCACGTTAACAGGCCCATGACATCCGCACCAATGAAGTGGTGGCCATTAAGAAGATGTCATACAGCGGCAAGCAGTCGAACGAGGTAAAAACTTAAAATGCATTCAAACTTTTACGTAGTTTATATATATATATAAACAGGTTCTCTGTAGTAGTAATATTTGATTTGTTAGCATGACCATTGCTACATGTGTAAGAACAAACTATATAGGACTAACTTGATGCAACTTTAAGCAGTGTCTTCAGGCGGATTACTTGCGAAGAACTTAACAGCAAACTCAATACATGACCCGAACACTCTGTTCTCTCATTCATGTTTCAGAAGTGGCAGGATATCATCAAAGAAGTGAAGTTCCTTCAGAAGCTGCGGCACCCAAACACGGTGGAGTACAAAGGCTGCTACTTGCGAGAGCACACAGCATGGGTGAGTGTGTGGGAGGGAGGTATAGGGAGTTGTGCTTTCCAGAATAAAGAGTATAATGACGCAGTAGCGCCATTTCCTTTGACTGCAGAAGCTGTTTCGAATTTGTCCTGTGCTTGCTAGACTGACCAAGTATTTCCCACCATTGTTCTAAGCTTGCGCTGATTTTAATCATTCTTGTTTTTCCTGAACGCACTTTACATTTTCTTATCTCTGAGGGTTATGAGTTTCAGAGAAAAAATGGCAAACTGTTGCTTAAAGAACTATAGCGTGCCCTGCCAAGTTAAAGGTTTATTTGTGTGCATCTAATGACTGCAGCTGCAGTTTATATCCGAAAATATCATAAGAGTAATACTGAAGAAACAGTGTCTGCAGCAGTATTATGGAATGTTTCCAACTAAGGATTTACTTAAAGAGCTCTGCCAAATCACACACAGCCGCCATAGACACAGACATACACAACGTTTTAGTTCTCGTTTCAGCATGTTGATTCTGGGTTTTTCTGGCAAAACGGGAACCAAAAAACGAATGCTGTTGAATACCGTCATTATTGTGTAATGCCAGTGAGTGCACAGAAATAGAGTTGCGATGAGAGAGTGCCAATGACTAGGTTTCTGTGGTTAAAATTTTGTTGTTGTTTGGCCAAGTTGCACTTCTGACTTCTGCTTCTGACAAAATGGAAGCATATAGGATTATTTTTTGTATAATTATTATTTGCAAAGATATTGTGATTTTTATTATGAGTTTACACAGTTAAGTTTTATAGAGAAATCCTATTCCTGTCCTGATATACTGAATATACAATTAAATCTGCCTATCTAATACGGGTGGCAGTATTATAACTGTTATAAATTATTAATATAAAACTATTTATAAACAATTCAGATCTCAGAGTTTAGTCTTGGCCCATTTTTAACCCACAAAGTTAGGACCCCCACTATCATGCTCTCTACTCATGAATTTTCTCTCTTCTTCAGCTGGTGATGGAGTATTGTTTAGGTTCAGCCTCTGATCTAATTGAAGGTAAGTGAATGAGCAACTATATTTAACCCCATACAAGTCTTGAATTAAGTCTTTTTCTCCATTATCAGGAAATATTCATTGCGTAAAGTGCAAATGTTTTGCCATATTAATTCGCACAACAGCAAAAGGATCTTAACTGTTCTTTATAAAACGAGGACTGCTGTATAGCAAAGAGGAATAGCCGGTAATTCCTTTTGTTTGTGGTGTTTGTTAGTAAACAGCTGTGCTGTAATTGAAAGGAGGCAACTGTTGAAAAATCAACATCAAACCTCATCACATGCCAACTTAAGTCTTGAAAGAAGTCTGACTGCATGATGACAGATAAGAGCAGGCATTTAAACATAGAAGAGAGCCTGAGAGAGTAAATGAAAGAAATGAGTCTGAAAGTGTAAAAGACTCCTACATTAAAAAAAAAAAAACAAGGTTTAATGCAATTTTAGAACTGTACAGGTTAGGTTTTCATTTGGAGAGAAGCTAATGAAAGCTAGTCAGTGATTATTTATAGGGTGCCATTCTTCTCATGATGGTTTTTCTAGAGAAATCAGTGTACACAGTTGATCAGTATTTCTCTTCACTTTTGGTGTGCTAAATCTTTGTAGATTGACTGGGTCTACTTGTACTATGCATTATCATTGCCAGTCTAGTGTCTAATGAGTGTTTGCATTAGATCTTTATAATGTTTCAGTGGCACCTGTCACCGGATGGGATATATTAGGCATCAAGTAAAAATCGAGTTCTTAAAGTTGATGTGTTGCAAGCAGGAATAATCGGCAGGATTTGAGCTGTTTTTGACAAAAGCTTGATTAGGAGAGCTAGATAACTAGGTCAAATCATATCTCAAATAGAAGGTTTTGTGATGTGTTCCCAATATGGTGTAGCTACTATTTATCAAAAGTGGCCCATCGAAAGACAGCCACCTAACATGCAACAGGGTCATGGGAGACCAGGGTTTAATGATCTTAATAGTGAGCGAAGGCCAGTCTGCTTGGTCCAGTCATGCAGAAGAGCTACTGTAGCACGCATGGCTGAAAAGGTTATTATAAAAAGGAACACACCGTGCATCGAAGTGTGTATGTGTGGGGCTGCATGGCCGCTGACCCCTGAACATTAACAAAAGCACCTACAATGTAGGCATCAGAACTTGATCATGGCGCAGTGGTAGTTGCTGGCCGTGTCTGATGAATCATGCTTTCTTTTATTTCATGTGGATGGCTTGTGCGTCATTTGTGTTCAGGGGAACTTTTTTTCTTATTATTGTTAAAGCTTAGTCTTCAGTATTTTTAGATGCTTGTTCTAACACTGTGGTTTGGGCAAACAAGCTTAATTGTACGTTGTTCCTCTAAAGGTGTCAGTCATTTATCAGTCCTGTTTAGTGCATAGCATGCGGTTTGCTGCACAACACTAAATTATTGTTGAATGTGTATTTGTTCCCATGAGGGTGAGGCCTATAGTGAGACGAAACACAGTTTATGTTACACAATAAAATATATATTTATTTTATTTTTAATAGGCATTTCTTTTTTATATAAAGAATAGCTGCTACTGCATTTTTAAGGCCTGACATTTTCATCTTAACTTAAATGAGTAGGCCATAACCGATAAAGCTGTAGCTCTGTTGTGCATACTTGAAGGCGAGACGCAGCTTTAGATTTCTTAAACGATTTAATAATCTGATAACTACTATAAATAAAAAGTAAAAGTATTAACCATCCATCAGTCCTAAGCAATGTTGAATACATGATGATAATTGCTTTTGATCTTCATCTTATTTGACGATATTACAGTCCACAAGGTAATTTATTAAAAAATTCATTCCATGTCACTATGTGAAAAGCAGTGAAATTGATAAATGTATTATGACCCCACACTGTATGTGATAATCGAGCTGTAAGGAGGTGTCGGAGTTTTCACCTCCCATTCATTCACACTTTCCTACTGGCCAATCACTGAGGAAGTGGGTGGAGAGTTTAGACCTGCCAGATTTATAGAATTTCTTCTAAACTTATATGGAAATGCTTTCTGTTGACGACAGCTTGGCATTAAATCCATCATCCCTGCTATCAGCAACACAAAGCTTAGATATCGATGGCTACTTGATATGAATTAGTATCATCACTGCAGTGCCTCCTTCATTACTTCACCACAAAGGTCTTGTGGACTTGAACTTCCATTTCATGGACAACTCTATTGCCAAATACAGCACTAATGTCATTTATATGTTAGATAAGGGTACAACTTCCCTGGGCCTTATAAAAAAAGATCTGATCTTTGTTTAGAATATTTCAATAACAGCGCTCTCTCAGCATTAGCAAGATGAAAGTGATTACAGTTGACTAGACTCTAACATCAACAGAGGCATAGTAGGAATAGTTAGCAGTTTCAAATGTATCTGTGTTAAAGGTTCCTAGTCCTACATGATCAAGAGTTTGTAGAAGCTCAATAAGCCCCTAGTGTCTTCACCAACATTCATCTGTGTACCTTCTGGATACAAGATACAGTGTTTGATGGTGTTAATTACATTAAAGTTTAAAGATTTGCTTATGTTTGACATGCACAATTTGTTTCAATAAATTTGTATTAGAAAAACAATTTTTTAAAGCTTAGTTACTTTTCACTCACCCTGTATATTGTGTGTTATGTGTGTGTAACAATTCACCTGAGACTTGCATTTCTGTATCGAAGTCATTTTGACATCCAGTGGAAATGACAAAAACTTAGACCTTTAGACTTTGCTGTTTCTTAGTTGAAATGAACGTTTTCTTCTGAAATTGCTGGTTCATGATGTTACACAGTTGCTGTGTTATTTCCTTAAAACTATTTTAAAGCTGTTTTTAATTTTCAATTTCGACTTTAAGGTCAGCATTAAACAATAGCTTACAATGTTACACATTGTGTTATAAGCCGGTACTGCAAAAGCCAAAAATTGCACTAATCAAACTGGGAACTGCTGTTTTGTATCTCTTCCTGTTTTCTCTCAGTGCACAAGAAGCCATTGCAGGAAGTAGAGATTGCAGCGATCATTCATGGTGCTCTGCAGGGCCTGGTGTACCTTCACTCCCACAACATGATTCACAGGTAGAGAGTCAGTTTCCCATGCTCCTGTTTTCTCCTTTTAATACTTATCGGTTCTCTTTTTTTGGCTCACTGAGCTGAATCACTTAACACAAAGGTCTGCCTTGGGCTTGGTTTGTTTTATGTCATTGCTGCGAGGTTTGAAAAGAACTCTGACAACTTTTGACCACTGCATCTGTTGTTTCTGTATTCTTTTATTTCTGCTATAAAAATCGCATCTTACCTTCTTTACTGTTTTCTCCAGTTTCTAATTTATTGCCTACTGACAAACCTCCCAACACTACCTGGCCTTAAAATCTAAACTACAAGGTCTGTTTTGTTGTTGTTCTCTTGCAAGTTTCTGATTGACATTTGTGTTTTGTGGCATATACACAAGAACTGTGAACTTCTCTGACAATGTTGGACTAAAATATGCCCAGGACCCTGGTACATATCATTTTACCTCACTCATATAGTGCATCATTCTAACAATACTCTTAAGTATTTTTCACATCACATTTCTTTGTGAAATGTGATGGTAAATGAACATTACAATTGTTTGAGATAAAAATCGATAATACTGTTTTTGTTACATAATTCAAGAAATGAGTTGTAGAGGACCTTTCAGCCAGCTATGCTTTTAATAAATAAATGGAGAACAAAGTGCACCATTCAGTGCTGCATGATTTATACTGATGCTGGCATGAATTATTCTTGCTGAATTGGTCAAAACCCTTCCATCATGAATATTCATAATGTATATGATGCCTAAATGTATATGATGCCTAAATTTCGCGTCTTTTACCGATTACATTTTTGTATGTTTTCTCTCAGAGATGTGAAGGCGGGAAATATCTTGCTGACTGAGCCAGGGCAGGTGAAATTGGGAGATTTTGGCTCTGCGTCCATCATGGCACCTGCCAATTCCTTTGTGGGCACGCCCTACTGGTGAGCTATGAAACTTTTCTAGAAATTGCTTTATTACATTTTATAAATAGTTGTATAACAAATGCTTGATAAAGGCTTAACTCCTTAAGTCATAACTATAAAATCACCTGCTTTGAAAGCGAAAAAAAAAAGGGTAGATTCCCAGTAGTGCTGCCAAAACAGTGCTGACTCCAGAAGACAGCTGAAGGTGTGCTGTGGTATCTAGCAGCAAATCTTTGTCCTATATATTATAAACTGGGACCTTCATGGATTGAGCTTGGTTTCCAGGTCATAGATGATTGAATTGAAATCAGGTGGGGGGTCAACACCATGAATGCACACATCCATTGTAGGCACTTTTGGTGACCCCATACACAACAAGTTGTGATACATTGTTGACACCTTTATATCACAGCCAGCATAATATTTTCACCAAATTGTGCCACAGTAGTTCTTTTGAGGGATTGAACCAGACAGAATAGAATTCACTCCCCATGTGCAAACTCGGTGAATTTTGTGCACCCATGACCCTGTTCCTGCTTCACTGGTTGTCCTGCTGGGAGCACCTTTGGAGAGGATTTGGCCCAGTTTTCAAGTCATCACAATTTAGCCTTTGTCAAAAATCACTCAGATCCTCATGCTTGCCCATTTTCCTGCTCCCAACACATCCATTTTTTTATCTTATTGTTCACTTTCTGCCCAATATATCCCAGTTAAATGCCTAATACATGACATGTGTCCTTGTAATGAGATTATCAGTGTTATTCACTTCACCTTGAATGTTATTACTAATAGATGTATGCCATTTTTAATGTTTACGGCAACTAAGGGAAAATGCCCTTTTAATAGTGAATGTGTTTGATGTAGGATGGCTCCTGAAGTGATCCTGGCTATGGATGAGGGTCAGTATGATGGGAAAGTAGATGTATGGTCACTTGGCATCACATGCATTGAGCTGGGTAAGTAACTGACCAAATTTAAAGCTTATTAATAATTGTGATGTAAAGGTAAAAGATATGGAAAGTGTTATATTGGTTGTTGTATCAGTTTATCAACCCATTGGTCCTCTAATTCAGAACAATCTGGAAATTAATTGCAACTTTTCAGTATAGTTAGACTTTTAGTGGACTTGTTGATCTATTCCATTACTGCATTATAGGATGATCTGTATACATTTAGGTTTATAGCATTTGATAGATGCCCCTTACTCAAAATAATACTCAATAAAACAATAATCCCATTTATACAGCTGACCAGGTTAAGGTTCTTGCTCAGTGGGTTAGTAGTGGCAGCGTTGGGGAGCTAGGATTTGAGTTTGCAACCTTTTAGTCAGAAGACCGAGAGTGTATAAAATCTTTTTAAAGTAGATGATGACGTGAACAGTTTACACAGTTTTGTGTTCTGTCTCTTTTGCATTACTTTTGTTGAAATGGGTTTTTTTTGTTTTTTTACGTGGGCACTTCATCAGCTCATGTATGCAGGGTCTGTAGCTTTATAGAATTATGTAGGACTTATGCATGCATTATGCACATTTACAAGTAGGTGTTAAAAAGGAGATTAGACTAGATTTCCATATTTGGCATAGATGTAAGTCTATCATGCTGGGGAATGACTCTTTGAACTTTATGGATTAACATGAAAAAAGAATAACTGCAGGGAACTGTTCTAATATAAAAAGAACAAGACATGGGTGCTGCTCAACAAATCTAGTGTTTATGTCTCTTCCACAGCGGAGAGAAAGCCTCCCTTATTTAATATGAATGCTATGAGTGCCTTATACCACATCGCTCAGAATGAAAGCCCAGTCCTGCAGTCTAATCACTGGTGAGAAATCATTTCCTATATATAAAAAAAAAAAAAAAAATGCATATTTGTTGTATTTATCTTTTTGTGTTTAATACCTATCTCAGGAGACTATACCAGATTCAGTGATGTTTCCATATGATGTTTTTTTAAAGCATTCTTATTTTAACACCTTCCTCCTCATCTAACTCTCGATTTGCTTTGTATTTTTTTTTTTAAAGGTCAGATTATTTTCGAAATTTTGTGGACTCCTGTCTACAGAAGATTGCCCAGGACAGACCTACCTCTGACGTGCTTCTCAAGGTGAACATTATTACCGTATCTCTACCCTGTCATATTCATTAACATTGACTAATCCACTTTGTAAGAACAGCAGTAAGATCTTCACAGGTTCCTCTTGAAAAGAAGAATATGGTTTTTGACACTGCATGCTTTATCACAAATTGTGTGATCCCAGTTATAGTAGTTTTTTTCCACAAAACATAAAGGTTAAAATGCTTGGAATGTTTTTTCTGGCACTAAATAACAAGCTGATTAGTGGAACCAACCGAAACTTGCAAAAATAAGTGCACCTTTCTAATTTACACGAAGGAGAAATTTAGACAGTTTAGTGTTCTTCATTTTCAGCAAGAATGGCTTACAAAGGTGTTTTAAAGTCTCTCAGTAAATAAATTCTGTCTGGTAGGTGATAATAGAAACGGATTTTTTTTAGGAATGAAGTGCTAATTTAGGTACCTGTACATATTTGTGTCTACATCATGCTGAGAAGAAAAAAAGCAGCTTTCATTTCCTGATATTTACTTCTAGATTAACAATTGGCACCTTTTGTAGCAGACCACCTAATTTTTAGGTAAGCAAAAGTATTGGAACAGACAGCTTTAACCTAAACAACACTGCGTATTTGGTTGCATATTCCTTGCCTGTAATTAATAAATCAATGCCAGTGATCCAAACTGTTGCATACTGGGTTTTTTTTTAATGCTTTTAAAGACTTGTACTGCAGCTTTCGGTTGTTTGTATTTTTGGGGAGATAAATAGGGGTATGGTCTGGTGATTGACATGGCCAGTGTAAAACCTTCCATTTTGTTGTTCTGATGAAAGGCTTTGTTGTGTTGCCAGTGTGTTTTGTGTCACTGCCATGCTGCATGATGGCGTTCTTCTTAGTAAGATTGGATGCATTCCTCTGGTAATCTGCAGACAGAACGTTTCACTAAACTTCAGAATTAATTCTACTTCAACTATCATGAGTTACATTGTCATTAAAGATTAATGAGACTGGTTCAGAGCGATGGCCCTCAAGCCACGATGCTCCACCGTTAAACAACAGTCTTCACAGGCAATACCAGGGCTCACACCAAACATCCAGGGCTATTTGTTTGAACAACAAAAAAACCCCGTCAGTCATATGTTCCAATATTTTTGATAACTTTAAAAAATTGCACCTTTGGTTTGACCCCAGCTGTTTTTCAAGACTTTTAGATATAATATCAGGAAATTAATGCTAATTAATGGAAAAATCATTTTTGTCATTGCCGCTCCAATACGTTTAGAAATTATTATATTATTATTAATAACAATTCTCCATAATCATTGCATAATTGTACAGCTTGTCAAAGCTACGTTGTTCCACTATTTTTCTGTATTATTTTGCTAATCTCTTTTGTTCTATAATCTTTAGCACTCCATTAAAAAATGGCATGTTTATGTGCTGACAATATACCATATTCTGTGTGAAGGCACAGAAGATGCTCTGGGAATGTAAATGAGGCTATTGGCAATTTCCCCCAGAGACTCCAGCATGTATTATTTTAACTTTTTTTTTTTTGTTTTCATTTAGGCAAAGATTTTTCCAAACAGAAATTTGCTACAAAATATTGATTCTCAAGCCTTTCTTGACAAATCAGCCTGTAACAATATACTAACTTGAGATAAACATTATCTGTGGTTCATGTAGCATTACGTCCACACATGGCAGCATAGAAAATTTGGATAAAAAGTACTATAGAACAGTGGTCCCTAACCCCCGTGGTCAGTTGGTACCGGGCCTCACAAAAAGAATACATTATTTCCGTGTTATTTATTATCTGATTCTGAACGGTTTTATTTTGGAAAATTACCTGATTCTCTCCGCCACCTCTGTCTATGACTCACTCTTGATGCCCATCATGATGCCTAGGTCACATGTCTTACCTACATCCGCTACCTTCTTAAAGGGGCTGCTCCGGCCGCTAACACACAATACATTACCGCTAAATTAAAACCCCTAAGCTAGCAAAATAAACAAAAACAACACAGTGGATTCACGGTTATTATTACATTTAAAAAAAAGTTGCCACTGCTACCTCACACAGTCTCCAGGTGGTTTTTGGGTGTTTTTTCCTCTTTCTAACTATCCTCCAAAAACTTGCTGGACCGACTACACTAAATACCCCAGATGTAAATGTGTGCATGGTACATTTTTTTTTAGACTCGTTTGGTTTTGAAAGATTTTCAGCACAATATTTTAACATCTTGAATGAGCCACCAGTTCCAGAACCCTGATTTGGATATTTAAGATGAATGAATACATTTGAATCTCCTGCAGAGATCATCAGTAGTGTTTCGTTCTGTCCTGAAAATGCTTGCCCTTTTTCTGTTTTGTCTCTAAGCATCATTTCCTGTGTCGTGAGCGTCCTCTAACTGTGGTGATGGATCTAATTGCACGCTCTAAAGATGCCGTGCGAGAACTGGACAACCTACAGTACCGCAAAATGAAGAAGATACTCTTCCAGGAAACGCACAATGGTCCTGCTGCAGAGGGGACTGAGGAGGAGGAGGTATTTATGCACTGAATAATGTCAAGCATATCAACATTTCATGATTTATCCGTGTCTTATTCTAATTCAAATTGTATTACATTTTTATTTGTCACACACATTTTAGTGCAGATCCAAATTCACACTTTCATACAGTACATTGCCAAAAGCTAGAAATGTAACTGAATACTGCTTGATAACATCCAGTAACAGCTTTTTAGACACACATTTTATTTATTCAGGTCAGTAACATTGAACAAATGTGTGTTTCAGAACATTTGCAAAAGCTATAAATGGCAATTGATAGAATTCACAGCTTTCGTTAATATGTGAGAAAAAAAAAGTAAAACACAAGTCCTCTTAGTCTTATTATTTTTGCTTTCCTGACATAAGAAACCGGTCCTTTATGTCATCAAGAAATTAAAATAAAAACTTTTTTTTTAATTGGAAATAAATAAAAAAAGTCTGAGAACATTTTTATACAATCCGTTTCCCGGTCAGGGAACCAACCCCTCAGCCATTAGGGTTGCACAAGCCTTAGTACCGGTCCCAAGCCCGAATAAATGGGAAGGGCTGCGTTAGGAAGGGCATCCAGTGTAAAAACGTGCCAAATCAAACATGCGGAGGATCCGCTGTGGCGACCCCTAATTTGCCGAAAGAAAGTTCAATAATCCAATCTATACAGTTATAAACATTTTCCAAAACCACTGTAAGAAATGTTATATTTTTGTATGAGTTGTCAGTAGAAGTGTGGTGTAAACTATATGACAGCATATTTATTTATTTTAAAAACTTGTTTTCTCTCCGTTTGCTGCCTGACCATCAGGATGTAGAGCAGTACATGCTGCGCACAGGAACAGTAAACAGCATGGAGAGCTCGCACTCCCTGCCCTCCATGTCAATCAGCGCTAGCTCACAGAGTTCTTCAGTGAACAGCCTGGCTGATGGCTCAGATGACAGTGGTGAGATGGCCATGATGCAAGAAGGAGAGCACACAGTGACCTCCAACAGCTCCGTATTGCACAAACCACTGGTTGGTATCTCTTGAGTATATTTGCATCGAACTAATTCAGTCAGTAAACACAAACACCTTCATACTCCACAAACCTCAGTTTATACATGAGAATAGATAAGTGATGAGGTGTGTGTGTGCATATATAAATACACACACACACAAACACATTTGCTACAGTTTGTAAAACTATAATTAATGTATTTTTAGCCCTGTTCTTCATCTCCATATTCATTCAACATGTTCCAGCATTAACTAGTGTATTGGGTCTTCAGAAAAAAATGCAAAGCAAAGCAATAAATACTTCTCTACAGAGGTTTTATACAGACCTGGCAGAGTTGTGTAATTTCAATGAGTCACAGCTTCATATATAGTCTCAATTTACAAGACTACACCAGTAGAGGGCTCCAATGTGCTACTTTAAAGACTGAAGATACTCATCTAATGTAAAAATAATAATAATAATAATAATAATAATAATAATTATAGTAATAATTATAATAATTATATATTAATAATAATATTTAATAATATTTTTTTTATCAGGCGTAGCAGTATTATCTTAGATTGGCAAGAGACAAATAGACGTATATATGTGTATGTAGAGATAAATAGACTATGTATACACACATACACACCAATCAGGCATAACATTAGAATTACTGGGGAGTAACATTCATGGCACCTGTTAGTGGGTGGGATATATTAGACAACAAATGAGCATTTTTCCTCAAAGTAGATATGTTAAAAGCAACAGAAATGGGCAAGTGTGAGGATTCGAGTGAGTTTGACAAGGGCCAAATTGTGATTGCTAGACGACTGGGTGAGAGCATCTCCAAAACTACAGCTCTTGTGGAGTGCTCCTGGTCTGCAGTGATCAACATCTATCAAAAGTGTTCCAAAGAAGCAACAGTGGTGAATCAGTGGCAGGGTCATGGGCGGGCAATGCTCATTGATGCACATGGGGATCGAAAGCCGGCCCATGTGGTCCGATCTAACAGACGACCTATTATAGCTCAAATTGCTGAAGAAGTTGCTGCTACTAATGCTGTACGGGTCAGGACTGTTTTGGCAGCAAAAGGAGGACCAACTCGATATTAGGCAGATGGTCATAATGTTATGCCTGATTAGTGTGCGTGTAGAGATATAGACATGTATATATGTTGTGTGTGTTTCCCTTTGTGGTGAACATTTTGAACATTTACACATGTATTCTGTTCTTTAGAGCCATGATAACATCTATGATGAGCCCTACCAGCCCGAGGTGGACTCTCAGCAGCAGGGACCATCCGGAGGAGGAGGTGGTGGTGGTGGTGGTGGTGGTGGAGGAGGCGGAGGCGGAGGCGGAGGGAGGCGTCGTCGAGGCCGCGATCACTTTGCTACGATCCGCACGGCTTCACTGGTGACACGTCAGATCCAGGAGCATGAGCAGGGTTCAGCGCTAAGAGAGCAAATGACTGGCTACAAGCGTATGCGCCGCCAGCACCAGAAGCAGCTAATGGCCCTCGAGAACAAGCTGAAGGCTGAGATGGATGAACACCAGCTGCGGCTTGATAAAGAACTTGAGACACAGAGGAACAACTTCAGCAGCGAGAGCGACAAGTTCGGCAAGAAGCATCAAGCCATACTAGAAAAAGAGGTAAGAGAGAAAAATAATAACACTTTTTTTTATATGGAAGGAGAACACCGTGTTGGATCACCCAATATTAAAAAATAAATATTTTAATTAGGAATGATCAAAGCATCATTATGACAATTATGTGTGATCTCAAAACAAATTTTTTTTGTCCATATCAGGAAAATAATTCTACGGCTTCTTTGCATTCTTTATAATTTTCTTTGTAGAGTAAGAATACTTCAACAGAGGAAAAGAAGTTCCAACAGCACATCTCAACTCAGCAGAAGAAAGAGCTTACTACTCTGCTTGAGTCTCAGAAACGCCAGTATAGACAACGCAAAGAGCAGCTCAAGGAGGTAAATGGCTTCTGAATACAGGACTTTCAAACTAATTAAAATGATATGTGCATACATGAGTAAATGCTAAAGCTAATATGTTGAGTAGCACAAGATGTTCTGAATTTTGGACTCTAATCATGTATGACATGGCCCGCAGGTTGCCTGGAAATGTTGCAAACAGTTTATGGAACACACCAGTTCTATGAAATGTTGATTTTTCTTAATTTGTTTAACAGTCGGTTATCGTTTTTGTACACATTTGTGCCGCATTCAATGCAAAAAGCATGAACTAAGTATAATTTTTTATCTATAATGATTATATATATGACATGTGCCTTCACGAGGATACAGTCTCATAGCTGTTCAAGAGGTGGTGTCTAAAAACCTGCTGGCATCCCATTATTTTTGTATTATCACTATGTGCATGGATGTGAATGTGTACTATGTAAATGGATTTGTTAGTGAAATGCACTAATATTGTTACTGGTACAGGTTGTGATACAAGTTGAGAAATTGGAGACTTTTTTCCACCTGTATATCAGGTTCGCTCTGCATTACTGTCTGTATTATACTCTTATATAATACAAAAATCACTTCCTTGGCCCAGGAGTTGAATGAGAACCAATCCACACCAAAGAGGGAGAAGCAGGAGTGGCTGGTGCAGCAAAAGGAGTGTCTACAGCAGCACCAGGCTGAGGAAGAGGCAGGCTTGCTGCGACGCCAGAGACAGTATTATGATCTACAGTGCCGCCAGTATAAAAGGAAGATGCTATTGGCTCGACACAACTTGGAGCAAGACCTGCTCAGAGAGGTAACGTGAACACACGCACATCCTAATATCTCTGGATATTAAGTACCGTATTTTTCGGACTATTAGCCGCTACTTTTTTCCCACGTTTTGACAACAGATATCATACAAGCACAGACAGGTTTCCAAAACTTTTTTATTATTCTTGGCAACAGCATAACGGGTTAGTCAAAGAAACTTGATGAGCATCAAAAAATAATAAGGACATATTCCTCGGTCTTGCACATAGCGGAAAAATGCAGCGGCAGGCTATTCCCAAAATGCCGTTTTGCTCTTAAAGGAGCCACAACATATTTCACCCGTGTTACAGAGTTACCAGGCTTAGACAGGTGCGGCTTATAAAAAAAAAAAATCTTTGTCAAATTCAGTGGGTGCGGCTTATATATGGGTGCACTTAATAGTCTGGAAATTACGGTATACACAACTAGACTTTCAAATTGTAGCTAAGCTGCATATGTGTATATAAGTTGAACATGGCCTAGCCTACTCAGTAGTCTTGAAGTATGGTGATCAGTTTGGGGTCGTATTCTGTAATTTAATAATTCAGCAAATTGTCATGCATTATTTCGCAAAACAATTCACACTACCGTAATGGATAAACTTTCAAGTATATATGCATGTGGCATTGGACACGTGGACAAGCGCCTGTCCGCGAGAGGAGGGTGGAAACAATAAAAAAAAATTTTTTAAAAAAGAGCGACAAATTTGTTAGCGAGCTAAGATACGGCTTTGAAACCCCAAAAACACAGAAATAAGTACACGCCGAGTGTAATGCATCTCACAGGGGGGATGCGTACATCCTGGCAGCGCCTCAACATATTATACTGCATATGCGCTGCTAAACACAATTAGAATATTTTTACAATTTTCTCTTAACACTATCATCATCGTAAAGATCAGAAAAATAATCTAACCATCATAATTTTGGGATTACCTGTGTCTATCTGTCGACAGACAGACAGACAGACAGACAGACAGACAGACAGACAGACAGACAGACAGACAGACAGACAGACAGACAGACAGACAGATTGGCTGAAAGAAAGAAAGAGGACCGAGAGACTGCTTAGATTTTTTAGAGTATTGTTTTCCTGGCTGGAATGATCAGTTAGACCTCAATCAGGTCCATGCAAGATGAGCCACATGAGCTTGTTGACAAAAAATGTTAAATTGAAAAATATTATTCAGGAAAGTAATAGTCAAATGTGACTAAGCAAAACCTAAATTTTAACCTACTTGGTGCTACATACATTTTACATTAATACCAGAATAGTAGTTGAACTACAGTAGATCATGTTCGCCTCTGATCATCTTAAATCTTAAATATACAATGAATAACAAATTCACTGGCAAAAAGTGTCATTGGATGGTGTCCAATCTGACACCAGAACAGATTCAGTGTGTTTATTGCATAGATTAAACAAGTCTCCTGAACTCAGTTTGTTCAGTTATCCTTGGACCTTTAAAGTGGGATGTAAAGGGGTAAAGCTCCTAGTCATGTCTTCATAGATTATGCATAACTTTTTTAACAACTTTTTAAAAAGCTCCTTCAAACATGGTCATAAATCATGATTTCTGAATTCTTTGAGGTTTTTTTGCGCATCGAACATTTAACACAAAAATAAAAAAATCCTTAACCAAGAATGTAGAATTCCTTGAATACCGTTTTTTTACTTGACATCTGGAGAAAAATTTGTGTTCACTGGAGTTTTTATCTTGTACAAGTGATTTGTGAAGGGACTATATTGAAAAAATATTGAACTTTTATAAGGGAGCAAATACAGTGATAGTCATGATCATGTCCCAAGAATTAAAGCACTTGCCAAATTTGTCATTTGAGTATTTAAACTGTGGAATTTAACAAAATACACATCTTTCACTTCTTAATAATATTAAAAAACAAACAAACATGGTGACCCCCCTGTAATAACACATTCAGAAATTGTAGAAATGTCCAAAAACCCTCAGTTATATGCTTGTCAACCCTGCTTTTTTATCCTTATAGGAACTGAATAAGAAACAGACACTGAAGGACCTGGAGTGTGCAATGCTGCTACGGCATCACGAGTCCACACAGGAGTTGGAGCTGCGTCAGCTGGGTCTGGTGCAGAGAACGCGGGCAGAGCTGATTCGCACGCAGCACCAGAGTGAACTCACCAACCAGCTGGAATATAACAAGCGGCGTGAACAGGAGTTGCGCCAGAAACACGCTGTCGAAGTACGCCAGCAGCCAAAGAGCCTCAGAGTGAGTGAGAGTGACGGCACCGAGAGCGGTGGGGAGGGTCCTGACAGACGTGGGGAGGGGACAGCAAATTCATGCAGTGTGCTGGTAGAGGACATTGAGAGAGAGGTTTATGAGGCGGTAGAGAAGGATGAGGATGAGAGCGTGTTATGTGGAGAGCGAACTCCACCTGTGGAAAAGAACGCACAGGAGGTGAAGAGTGTAAGGTTTGATGAAACTGAGGAAGGAAGGGAGAATTTGCGTGAAAGAAGAGGTGATGAAGGAAAATATTTGCAGACTTTAGATGAGCAGGGCAGACATGACAAAGAAGAAAACCGAAATAAGCAGGAAGAGCCATACGATGATTTGGGGCGGGAAAACAAAGAATGGCAGTTAGAGGGAAGAATGGAGGACAAAGATTTAGAGGACCAAAGATTAGTAGAAGGGCTGCAGTGGGATAAAGAGGACGATGCTAGCAGTGAGATGGAGATGGAGACTGAGGAAGAAGGAGAAGAGGATAGAGGCGTGGCTGATGGCTGTCCATCTGACATTACCCCTTCCCCTTCTCTGGAAATTTCTAAAAGAGATGAGCTTTCCGAATTCTACTTCCCTGATAATCTAGAGGAACTGGAACCTTCTCCCATCTGCCCTCCTCCCAGCACATCTATTTCTCAACAATCCATCCCTTCACTCTTTTCTCACATCATATGTCTTGTCCTCTCCCTCTCTGCAGCTGCCAAACCGTCTTTCCCAACACTGCTCTTTTTATCTATCTTCCTTCTCTCCCTCCGTCGCTCCCCTCCTCTTCCATCCCTTGCATCCCTGGTTCTTTCAGCCGAGTTGACCTTCCTGGCTCTCTTTTTCTCCTACTTATTCCTGCGCTCACTCTGGTCACTCTCACTTTCTTCATTCTTCTCACTTGTGCTCTGGGCATCTGGCTTGTTTAACATGGGCCTGGCACTGAGTCTGGGACTCTATTATGTTCCCTTGGCCCTGATTTCAGCTTTCTTCCTCAGCTCCCCCTCACTTTTCCTTTCCCTCTACTTACTATTAGTGCTGGTGGTGCGCCCGGCTCGCGTCTTCCTCCAGAACGCGCCTCGAAAACTCGCCCGATTATGGGTGCGTGTGCTCTTCCGTCTACCGAAGCCACTGTTCACTCTGTGCCAGTCCCTCACGGGTGGCATGGCTGAGCGCAGCCTTTTTGACATGTTCCCCAAAGCAGGACGTAATTGTGGTGGTAGGCACTCCCGCATACCTGTTCCTGCCCGCAGCCTACCTGCCGAATTCCAGGCCAAGCATCAGTCTCGGGTTTATGTTTGGGCCAGACGTTTTGCTCGGCGTCCCTTGGGAGTTTTAGCTGACCTGGCTAATACGCTAGTGCTGAAAATAGCAAACCGAATACTTAAAAAGCTTCCTAAACATCACCTGAGCAGATTGAGAGTTTTAGGGCTTTTAAGGAAGGAGAAGCAGAGCAGGCTGCCACGACTGTTACCACGTGAAGTGAGGGAACAGAAACGCCAGATGAGGGAGCGGAGAGAAAGGGAGCGACGAAGAAGGGAGCAGGAGATGATGCACAGAGAGGAAGGGAGGTGGGAGTGTGGGCTGAGGAGAACATCTTCAGGCAGGAGCTCAAGGGGGAAGATTGTACCCTGGAGGTAGATCAAAAAACCTGGCAACTGCTTTATTAGGGGAGAGAACAAAGGAATTGCCAAAGTGTGTGTGTGTGTGTGTGTGTGTGTGTGTGTGTGTGTGTGTGTGTGTGTGTGTGAGAGTGAGAGTGAGAGTGAGAGTGAGAGTGAGAGTGAGAGTGTGTGTGTGTGTGTGTGTGTGTGTGTGTGTGTGTGTGTGAGACTGATCATTCATGCTGAGCATTCTTATGCATTTTCTCCACACACTTGTGCATGCTCAGATTGAGCTTCTTATGTTTACTGGCTTTAATTCACCCCATCACATACTGTCTGTTCTACTCCCATATTCACGATTCCATTAATCGTTGAATATAAAGTATTAATCAAGATTGTGCTTTTTGTAAAAGTTTTACTGTCTTAAGTTTAATCATTGAATTATTTTATTTTATTTTTTTGTTCTTAATTACTAAGAAGTATGTCTTATGGTTTATTTCATGACCATGTTTGTGCAATTTTTTTCACCCTTCCCTTTATTTTGTTGCTGTGCTCGTAAAGTTGTTATAATTACAGCTTTTTTTCAAAAAAAGCCAGTTAGAGAATTGTTAGAAGCCTAGGTCTAAACCCATAGCTACAATGATTATCATAAGGATGTCACTGAAGCAGCTACTGTGAAAAATGTAGTCTTTTTTCTAAACATTTGACACTATGCACCATCCCCACCCCTCGAACACTCGACCCTAACCAGCACCACCCCAGTCTTCTGGAAAAACACTATGACTTTTGATACAGTTTATTAATTGAAAGATTAAATGATTCCCATTTTGATTGTGGTAATAATAACTGCCATGATGTTAGAGTGACGTTCTAGGCCTTTCTTTGAAACAAAATCTTTGTTTGCCATTTGGCCCTCCCTTTTCAAGATATCTAACTCAACAGTCAGGGGGTTCAAGAGTGTTTTGAATGCAGCTTGTACGGAAATTGCAGTTGCACTCCAGAACATGATGGCGTAATTTAAAGCCTGACCAGCACAGATCTGAGAGAAGTCACTATATGCACCTATGTAAGAAAATGGCTCCTGGTTAATTTGAAAACTAGGCCAATTAGTGAAGACAATGATATTAATTATAGTGTTATAATGCTTTATGGTAAAAAGTAAAATTTTCCATGTTTTGTGATGGACTGGTGTCCCCTCCAGGGTATATTCCAACCTCCCACCCAGAATAGACTCCAGATCCACTGCACCTCTCAACAGGATAAACGGTTATTGAAGATGACTGAATGTATTATTTACCATGTAAACATTTTAGTCATATACTTTAATATGAAGGCAAAACTTTAATGCAATTATTCTACATGTATCAAATTATTTTCACCGTTTTTTTTTTTTTTTTTTTTAGCCTTTTTTTGTAATTCCAAAGGCTGCTTTATTATAAAAAAATTTTTTAAGGCTAAGCCATTAGGGCAGCTCTGTGGAAAGTGCCGATGATGCGAAAATCACCAAAGATCTCCAAAGCCATAAAATCCATAAAAGAAACGAGACACTTTTTTTTTTTTTTTTTTTTTACTGGATAAATATATATTGCACTGTTCTAAACTTAAATGGTCTAAATATGGATTAAAACTTGAAAAAAAAAAGAAAGAAATTTTATTTATTTAAAAAATGTGGAATTACCCAACATATAGTAGATACAAATCAAGAAGGTTGATTTGACTTTTTATTTTATTTAAGCAAATTTTAGCTCGTATGAGCAACATAAAAGCAAAATTTGACCAAATGTGAAGCATGTTTTATTATTTTTTTGCAGTTCAGATGCAGATCAGCCATAATTTAGGTTTGAATGTAATTGTTTGTGAACGTTTCATCTTTTATGTTTACACACGTTCTGTTTTGTGTTTTTTGTTTTTAAATCAGCAATTATTTAACTATTTTTGTGTATTTTTTTAAGCACCTTGTGTTTCAAGGCCATTTTGTGTGCATTTCATCCTCACTGTGTGAATGAATGAATGTTCACTGTATTTTAATATAAACAGTTCTTTTCTTATGTCTTTGTCAAATAAATTTTTTTTCTGTTGAAATCATGTTCTGTTTGTTTTGATTTACATTTTTGCCATGATTTTATAATTTCCTCTTCAGTTTACACACTTGTTTTTGTAATGGATTATATGATTTATACCTCTTTGAGACATGAAACGTGAATGTTTATGGCTTCCATCACTATTTTGTGGTTGGAGCTTATTAAAAGAGAGATTTAGCTTAAGAAAATTTGTGAATACATGTTGAACTTGGCAATGCATATACAAGCCTTTCTTCTATTTATAGAAAATAATGACCTTATCAAGTTTAGAGTTTAAAACTCTAGTGTCTGATGGGTAAGTAAAATACATTCTGTTTCTTTATGATGCGCATATGGTTATGGATTTTCAAATGACTTGAGTGGAAATTTTCTTCAACATGAATGATGATCTTTTTTAATTTTTTTTTTATGCAATTATCTCCTTCAATATTCTTTGTTCTTATAGTCCAAGGAGCTGCAGATCAAGCGTCAATTCCAGGACACATGCAAGATCCAGACACGGCAGTATAAGGCACTGAGGAACCATCTTCTGGAAAATACTCCCAAATCGGATCATAAAGCAATGCTAAAGAGGCTAAAGGATGAGCAGACACGCAAGTTGGCAATCCTTGCTGAGCAGTATGACCACTCAATCAACGATATGCTGTCCACTCAGGCTGTGAGTAAGGCAAGGACATAGCAATCCCAGTTTCCAACCACCCTGTTTACCCTATCCATGGCCCTCATAATGCATTATTAATGGCCTGTCTATATTGGTGGAAGGAAAATCTGGGCTGGGATATTAACCAAAGTCAATGCTCTATTTTTCCAAGTATGTTCAGTGCAATAGATAATATTAGGATAAACAATATAAAAAAAAAACAAAGTCTGCAACTCTTTTTGCATTTACCACTGAAGTCACCATTGACATTTAGAAACTGATAACAGTCAGCTAAATAGGACCAACCAGGAGAGAGCTAAATTTCTTGGATATCTTAAAGAATATTGATCCATGACCTAAAAAAACAAAAGTACACTGTAATCCATTAATACAATCAAAGAGGCACAAGCTTGATCAAAGGCCAGCAAAAGGTCAATTCCTACATAAGTATTTCTTTTTTTCTCTCTGGATACGACCTAAATTACTCCCAATTAAATTCAGTTAGATCATTAGTCAGCACATCTTTAAATCAACTCCGATTCTATACAAGAGGTCAGAGGAGTTTAGGTTGAGAGCAGTTGTGTTGTAAAGATATACTCTAAAACAGAAGAAAATGGTAGACACAGATATAACTTTGAACACTGGAAAACTGCCAGAGGAGGTGTTTAACACCTGGATGTTCTCTTGCGCATGCACAGCATCCTGAGACCTTCAGCAAAGTCACAACGTGACAGTGATGTAGTATTTGCTATAAATACGTCTTGTCTTGTAAATTACTCATCTGGTAGACAGCCGTTCTGAATGATGAAACACTGGTGGTTATCAGTCAATAAAATTACAGTTACATACATAATGTTCTAACCTCCAAGTGAAGTCTTTATCACCCAGGTGACCCATGTAATGAGGAACAGACTCCTCTGAGGGAGACTGGATGCATATTGTCACACTCACACAGTAAGAACATCCACAGTAAGGATGTTCACCGTGTAGAACCACACCTGGAGCAGAACATCTTAAATGTAATTCTGATGAGGATGCATAACTCCCTGTGGAAGTCCCAAGTGGCTCTTTAAGTGATCAAACAGACTCTGAGAAAAGTGACTTGGGCCACTATGTTTGATTCAAGCTGCTCCTAATAATGCAGGGAGTGTGCTGAATAGTGACTTTGCTGAAGGTCTCAACATGATGCTTACAAAAGCATAAGCAGGTGATCATCACTGCACCTGATGGTTAGTAGGAGTGAAATATCTGAAATTTTAAGAAATACTTACAGCTGCTACACAGTTTAGGCCTCAGAGTCACATTTAATATTGCTGTTCACTTGTACCAAAATATTGTTGAATTCTCAATTCTGATTGATCAGAAGGTGTTGGTCAGTTTTACTCTATTACTCTGACATTCATTGATATAAGTTTTACAGATATTACTAAGTTCATAACATTCTATGTTATGATTTTTATAGTAACCACAGAATGTTATATAGTGCTCTACATAACCTAGGAGTAATGGGAATAAAATGCAACATAAGTGATATTTTATAGCTTTCAGTAAGGAGGCATTAATATTTATGAAAGGAGTCTTCAGTGTCGGCATATTTACAAACTCCTTCCTCCATTAGAGGACTAAGTATTTTATGCGTTGTGGTTTTCCGGTAACCTGACAAGCTGCGTTTATTTCACACATGGAGCCACATCAGTGCCAATCCTCTATGTCCATGGCATGACAAAAGTGGATACAAAGGATTAGTAATGTTCCTTCATCGTTCCCTTAGGCCATGCCTCACTGGCTTTATGTATTCTGTTTCTTCAGCTGAGATTGGACGAGACCCAGGAGGCTGAGTATCAGGCACTGAAGATGCAGCTGCAACAGGAACTTGAGCTGCTGAATGCGTATCAGAGTAAGATCAAGATCCACACTGATTCGCAGCATGAGAGAGAGGTCAAGGACTTGGAGCAAAGAGTGTCCATCCGTAGAGCTCTACTGGAGCAGAGGGTAAGAGTTCCTTAGCGTAAAGATTAATAGATGACAGTAAAGATGCCTAGTTTGCATATCGTTTGCTTTAGAAGTGCTGTCAACGTTAAGTCGAACAGTGCAGACACACTAAATTGCATTCATCAATGTGTCAAGTTTCAAAGAAAGTGAGCCAAACTTATGCTAATGCTTTAAACCTATTTACATATATACTCACCATGCACTTTATTAGGAACACCTAAGCTGGGAAGTGGTAGCTCATTGGATAAGATGTTGGACTACTGATTAGAAGGTCATGGGTTCAAATCCCAGCACCACCAAGCTGCCATGGCTGGGCCCTTGAGCAATTCCCAAAACCCTCAATTTCTTAGCTGTATAACTGAAATAACAGTAGGTCACTCTGCATAAGGGCGCCTGCCAAATATAATAAATGTAAAGGCAGTCTGGGCAAAAAAGTGTGCAGAGACGGGTGAGAGTTTTGGCTAATGTTTATTTACAAAAATCAGAATGAAGAAATAGGTATGATCTCTGTGACTTTGATCATAGCATGGTTTCTTGGGTTTTTCCACAAACATTCTCTAGAGTTTGTACAGAATGGTGCAATAAAAAAAAAACTGAAAAGCATCCTGTGTGTGAAGGATGATTCCTGTTTTAATGTTAAAACACCTTGTTTATAAGAGAAACCAAAGAAAATGACCCGACTGGTCTGAGCTGACAGAAAGTCAGTAAAACAAGCATTTCAGAGCATGCAAATCAACCTTGCCCAAAGCAGCAGAATCTAATCTGAGGCTATTATAAGCACAGTCACTTAATTCTAATTTTCAACTGTCCAGTTTGGATGCGCCAGTGCTCATGATTGCTTCAGAGCCTTGTTTTTTGCTGACAAGAGCTTTTTGGTTGTATTGCACTATTTTGTGTAAAATCCAGGCAAATACCAGGAAATCAACAGTTTATGAAATATTTAAACCAGCCAGTGTAGTTCCAATATCGATACCAAATCACTTTTTTTTATTTATTCTGATGTTGGATATGAACATTAACTAAAGCTCTTAACCTGTAGTGGTGTGATTTTTGCACTGCACTGCTGCAACATGATTGGCTGAGTAGATAAGTGCAGAAAGATGTAGGTGGACCTAATAGAGTGGGTGGAAAGTATATATGTGAATGCTGAGGTTATGTTGAATTTGAGTGTCTGTGCTCCTCACAAAAAACACTAAATGATGGTCGTGTATGCATGAGATATTTATGACCTTAACTCTCATACTCTGTGCAGATAGAGGAGGAGATGCTGTCCTTGCAGAATGAGCGCTCCGAGAGGATCCGTTCACTGCTCGAGCGTCAAGCAGGTGAGATTGAGGCCTTCGATTCAGAGAGCCTGCGTCTTGGCTTTAGCAACCTGGCATTGACTGGCATTCCTTCAGAGGCCTATCCAAAGCAGGGTTATCAGTCTGGCCACTGGAGCCACGGAGGTGCAACACCCCTCCCACACGCTCACCCACGGCGAGGTCCCAGCCGCTCTGAATCCTCTTCCTCTTCCCATGCGCTGGGCCCATTGCACCACTCCTCCCGCTCCTCATCTTCGTCCTCCTCTTCCTCTCACCATCATCGCCACCACTTGGCTCAACACTACCACCATCAAAGCACACCACAGCTGTACCGCGAGCGAGAGAGGGATAGAGATCGGGAAAAAGAGAGGGAGTGGGGAGGAGGCGGGGGGAGAGCCGAGCTGGTTCACCACCTTGCCTTCCCACATCATCTTCCCTCTCGTTCCTCCTCTCAGTCACTGGCTCTTCTCCCTCCTCCTCCTCCTCCAGCACCAGCCTCCATCTCACATTCCTCCTCCTCCTCCTCTTCCTCCTCCTCTTCTCAGGGGGTATATGGAGGGGGTGGAGGGGGGCTAGTGGTGCGAGGCCCAAGCCTGATGGCGCTGAGAAACAGCCCTCAGCCACTACGCAGAACGGCATCTGGGGGTGGAGGACAGAGTGCCGATGGAGTGTTGAGCCGCAGCACCTCTGTCACTTCCCACATCTCCAATGGCTCCCATCTCTCCTACTCTTAAAGCAGAATGTAATTTGTCTCAGTGTTTCCGCTTTATTTTTATTTAATGCTTTTAAGAACAGGGGAGTTAAAAATGGAGAGAAATCAAAAGAGCACATTTAATTGCTGTTTTTATTTAGCTGGTCATCATAGTTGTTTGTTTGTTTGTTTGTTTTTTATGTTGAAAACAGTACAGGCTTGGATCATCTCCACTGCCTTTATGAAGTTTTAAAGAAACAAGGTGGTACTTACATTTCTATTTGGTGATGGAGAATACAAACGTACTCAAGACGCGAATGCAGAATGTTTATAAGGTTACAATTACGTCAACCACTTTCAGCGCTTTGTATGCGTGCATTGAAAAAAGGTCAGTCAGACTTTACAATTACATTTGTGTCCGTGGGCGTTGCCCCAGTGCATGAGATTAATGTACAAAAAAAATACATTTGTATTTGTAACCTACATTTGAATACGTAAGGCTACTGTACTTGTCCATTGTAGACATTTAGTCAGGTTCCCGCCAATTGGATCTTTTATTGTATATAATATTTGAAGTGTTAAAGCATTGTGTCCACAGTTTTCTATAGTAACGATAATCATCATAACTTTGATATAATATGTGAATTAAATATTCTGAACATTTAGCTACAATGGAAATTCATGTTTATTATGTACACATTTTTTTTTTCCAAAATTTAAAGTCTGTTTTGAGCAATTACCTTTTAAAAGGAATAATTTTAACGTAAAAAAAAAAAATGTTACTGTGTCAGATTTGGTGTGTTATAGGTATTAATGGTTACAAACATTTGATTATAAATATTTTGTATGACTGCGTGTTGGCCAAATTGTACACAATTCATTAATAATAATGGCCTTTTTTTTTTTTTTTTTTTTTTTTTTTTTTTTTTAAACAACCGTGAACACCATGTTTGGTATGAATTTGAAAACAGTAAGAATGTGACCTCAAACACTAGTCACACTAGATTGCGATCAGTAATATGGAAATCGATAATAATGAAGTTGTATTATTTATTAAGTTATATTATTTAATGCCTCTTCTGACATTAAATAATATTCAATTAAATGTTAGATGTTTTTAATGTAAAGAAATGACGGACTCACTGGGAACACTGAGGCTATATTGTATTTTTTTATTTGATTTTTTTTTTTTTTTTTGCATTATTAAATCTTACAGAAAGCATGAAATTCTTGTTTAAAAAAAAAAATAATTATATAAAATTACAGGAATGTACCAGAAACACACAAGAATCATGCATTTTGCAGTCAAAGGGTAATCACCAATACAGTGTTTTTGCCTCAGCGGTACAAAAAAAAGACACAAACACCAGCTCAGATGACTCTGTATAATCTACATCCTTTGTGCTTGGTTTAAAACAGTGCATGCAGAACAACTTGTGTTTGTTGAATATCTAGTTGATGGGAGGGCCAATGATGTGCCATAGAAATGTATTTTAATGCCCAAAAGTGACTGGTTTCAGAGCAGCTTTTCCTGGCCTGCTCTAGCAAGGGCTAATGCCGACTGAGCTGACCCCGGACAGGGGGCCGGCACACGTCCGAGTTCATGTATGATGGTAAAGGAGGCTCTCGTGTTTAGGATCTGTGTTTTCATCTCACTTAAGTGTAGGCTGACTGTAAAAGTGAGTACTGGATAGAGCAGGTTTTGCTGAGAGGACATTTTTAGTAAAGACTTTAAACTTATTAAATATTTACATTAAGCTGTTTATGGCTTGAAGAAAATGGGGTCCTTTGGAAACGTGTGAAACGAAATGAAAAAAAAAAGTAATTAAAAATGTAATAAATTAATATTTAAAAAAATGTAACGTCTCTGTCATCATTTTGAGCTTTTAACAATGCAGGTTATGGGGGTAGGAGTAGCTCAGGGGTCTTGAGTTTAAATCCCAGTAACACCAATCTGCCACTGTTGGGACCTTGAGCAAGGTCCTTAACCCATCAAGTGCTTGATTGTATGAATTCGATAAATTTAAGTCGTGATTGATAAGGGCTTCCGCTAAAATGTCAATCTGTGGGGTCAAAGCTTATGGTATTGTTTCAATGTTCTACTTGGACATGGGGTTATAGATTTATTTTTATAACCATCACCAGCATTGTACACATTTTATTTTTTCCTCTATACAACAGCTTGTCTCTAGAGAGTCACATTTGTAATGTCCATAGTAAAGCAGGGTCCTCGGCGTCACTGGGACGTGCCCTTTAAGACACGCACGGCCCGTTATTTGTTGCTTATTCTTGCCGTTTGGTGAATCCGGGCCGATGACGTCAGCGCACGAAACGCACTGCCGCGTTATAGATTTTTGTCGGCAGAGATCCTGAGCGCTCTTGACGCAGGGCTGGCTTCGTCCGAAATTGCACGATAGCGTGCTAAATAGGATGTAAAAGTATAGTGTAGTGTGTTTATTTGACACGCTGTTCAGCGCGGGGTTCGTGCGGCTCGGGGTGTAACACGGCTCCACTCCCGCGCCACGCTCGGACGGAAATAGAGAGGCGGGAGGGAGGAAAGAGGGGGGGTTCAACTCCGGCTGCTGCATCCCTTTAAGAGCAACCGGGGACATAGCGGTGAGAGAGAAAAGGAGAGGAGGGGGAGAAGAAAGAGGAATTTAAAAAAGAAAAGGAAGAAAGGAGACAGGGGAGGAGGGAGGGAGGAGAGAGAGAGCGTGTGTGTAAGAGCGAGCACCGCGATTGAAAAAAAAAAAGAAAAAAAAAAAAAAGAAAGATGTCATCGTGCGAAGGGAAGCGCCGAGGTGGAGCGGTAGGCCGAGGCCGGGCTCCGGCACCGCTTGCCCGGGTCACGGCGTGAACGCAACACCGAGGCTTCGACCAAACCCCCGATTGGCCTGTTCAGGGCGGGCGGGGGGAGGGAAAGCCGGGGGAGGGGGACAAAAATAACAACACAGATTTATGAATCGGATTTTTTCTTTGGGTTTTTTTTTTTACACCTTTTTTTTTTCCCCAACGCGTGAATCCCATCATGTGTGAGGGTTAAAACAAGGTTGAAAACCGAGTCAGATCACGATGTGTTTTGCTGCATGTTGTATGTAAGGTTGTATAACTAAGAACGATTGCTTTCGTTCGTCGAGTTGCTGAATTGCGTGTTAAGTTTCTGACGTTTCGGTTCGTTTCCATAAAAAATTACTACTAGCGGTCATTTCATATAAATCAGCGCGATCGCTTTTTTAAAAAAACAAAAAAAAAACCACGCTTCTGGTTCAGTGCATCAGAGAATAAAAGTCGTCATTTTATTATTCGAATTATTATTAGCATTAAGGCAAGCTGGAAGGTTTCTCATGTTAGATCTCAGCAAGTCGAAGCTCCATCCGAAAGTTTTTTAATTATTTCTCTCTTACCTGCGGAACAACATGGATACTGCATGGAGCAGTTTTCTCTTCCAGGTGAGAGCTCTGATTTGTGTGTCTTAGTGGACCTTTTTTAATGTATTTCTTTTTATTATTATTATCATCATCAGTATTTTAATGGAGCAGAACCACATTCCCGGACAGAGACTAGATGCCGGGAAATAAAAACACAGTGTTGCATGCAAAACCTTAAATGTGATAATATTGTCTTTTTTAGACCACGCCCACCCAAACCCATCTAGAGGGCTCTCTCCAATCAGAGCTCATGCAGGTCCATGCGAGCTCGCCTCAGAGCCCGCCCAATGAGTCCATAGCCACGCCCCCTTCTACTGTGGACACCACCGCCCTCAGTGAGGACCCTTTACCTGGTAAGAGGGGAAGGGAGGGATTGGAGAAAGCAGAGATGTACACACATCCTTCACTCAAGTAGAAGTACAGATACTCATGTTATAGAAGAGTCTGGTAAAAAGGTGAAGTACTGACTACACTTTTTCACTCAAGTTACAGTAAAGTACAGTTTGGGCTCTGACATGTACCTAAGTACAAAGCAGCCATTACTGCTACCTGTTTTAGTGTCACTCTGATAACTGGACCTCACGTCATATTAATGTATTAATACAAAAGAATTTCAAATGTTGTTACCTAATGAATGTGTCCCGGCTGAACATCCACCATATAGAACACAAGCTGAGAAAGATGATGATGATCAGAAATGTCTCCGTTCTCAGTCATGTTTACATCACTGACTCACTCTGTCTCATCCACATTAACCCCATACGTCTTGCTGCCTTCTGCCTGCCCATTGTTAGCTTCGTAAACTAGCCTACGTCTGTGATGCATTATAGCCAGGAAATGATACACCAGTGTTTGAATGAAAAAGCAACGGATGACAAGAAATAGGTTGATGGACTGAAAACAGTGTGCAATGAGAAGAAAAAAATATTGATCATGTCACCAGGTAGATTAACACTAAAGTATCGAGTCTGGTTTGAAATCGTAAAAGGTGAAAGGAAAAAGTTGTCGGAAAAATAAATAGTTATGTAAAGTACTGATACCAGAAAAATACGGTGGCCGAGAAGTGCAAACACATTAACAAATCCAAAAACAAGATAACAAATGCAAAAACAAATTAATTTGTTTTCGGATTTCTATTTTGGTTTGGCATTTGTTTTTTTTGTTTTCTAGTTTGTTAATTTGTTTTCGGATTTGTTGTTTCGTTTTTGCATTTGTTGTTTCGTTTTTGGATTTGTTAATTTGTTTTGCACTTCTCAGCCACCGTAGAAAAACCTACTTAAATGCAGTAATAAAAGAAAAGTGTACTTCGTTACCTAAGACAATCCAGTACATGCGGAAAGGGACAGAACATGATGCTCACTTTCGCCCCCTGTTGTTATGCTTTTTAATTGCTGTAAGTTTTAAAAAGCTGTCAGTTTGATCTCTTATCATCTTCACTTTAAAATGTTATTTCTGTCAGAATGTTTGTTGAATCTATTGAATAGTTGAGGTAAAAAAAAAAAAAAAAAATATATATATATATATATATATATATATATATATATATATATATATATATATATATATATATATATATATATATATATATATATATATATATATGAGAGATATTTTCCCACTGTGGGATGAAAGGGTTTATCTTATTTTATCTTATTGTAAGTTTAACTTAATTTTTATATTCTGAATAGAAGCAAAATAAAAAATAAATAAGCTGCCATGGAGAAACGTATAATTATATTGCTTTTTATAAAAAAAAAAAAAAAAGAAAACGTCAACAGCTATTCTCTCTTTTCAACACTGACTAAGCTGCACCCAATTTAATTGTGTTTAACATTAATAGGTACATAATTTAAACATCCCAAAACCACTACCTCTGGAGAAGGTTTCAAAATATACTTTCTTATTTGGAAAATTATATTCATACTCTTACTTCTATCGCAGAGCCGGCACTTAAAAATGATTAAACATATTTTCAAATTATTTAGTGTTTGCATTTACTGTATGCTATTGATTCATTTATTGAATTAAATATTCATCACACCATATTTCTGTAGCTCTACACCTCTTTCCTTTGCTCCAGATTGCGCTCTGCAATGCTGCACACAATCAAAAACGCACTGCATGCTTGGTGACTGTCTCGATTAAACTTTTATGCATACAAACACCTCATTCAGATGCATTTATACTGGTTATTTTGGCTCACACTCAGGAGTGATTACTGTGATGTCACCTGCATAGGACAAACCACACAAAAGACTAAAATACATCAAGATTAGATTTAAATGAACTCAATGCTACACACATTATAACACCTTAAAACGCACATGCTCTTTCTCGTTTTCCAGAAAAGCCACCGGCTCGCCCAGGACGTGCTGCTCATATTTGTGCCATCTGCAACAAGCAATTCAAAAATAGCTACAACCTGCGGCGACACCAGTCTGTTCACACAGGTGTGCGTCTAAAAGGAGGGTCCTCCCAGAACCGTGAAGGTGCCTCTAAAGAGGCCACCGGGCCTATGACCCTCCTACACCTTAGTATTGTCCCACCCACTTCAGGGCTTCCTGCTCCACCTCCACAGCAGCCGCTGCTCACTCACGACACCAGTGATTTAGCCATGACCAGCACCGTCACACCCCTTCCTCCTCCAACAGCCATTGTCATGCCAACCGGAGAGCCGGTACAGGTGAGTTGTGTGCTTAAGATGGATGGCATTATTTTCTGTCATTGATGTCATCAAGATCTAATTAATTCACACTAATTGAAATTCTACATACAAATTCTAAAGAATAATTCTACTGAATTTTGGTAAATTTTAATCTTCAATGTTACTCGAATGAAAAAAACATTTATTTTGGTGTCCTTTGAACTTTGGTTGCATCATCGATATAGATCTCCAAACACACAAATGCCAGGGGGTTTCCTGCTGCAGAGCCTCAAGTTAAATCTTAGGTTTAAATTTGCCTCAAGTCAATTTGCCCTCAACTGAATTTCACTAAGGAGCTTATTGTTTATATACTGTAGAATGAACATTCTGCTCTGTAATTCCTCACAGTCCTCGCAGCTTCATATTTCACTCCTCAGCACCGTGTTCATATTCTGTGTCCGACTCAGGGGTGGGGAGCAGAAGCCATATTTCAGAATGTACTCTAGTTTTCTTTTGAGCACTAATGACTAAGAGGCAGAGTATCATTGAATTTGGGTTGTATGGAAGGAGAGAGGAAGCCTGTGACCCTATGCTTTGGGTTAAAGTGCAGAATTCTCACTTCTGATTGGTCAGAATGTGCTGAATAATTTACCTTAAAAATAGCTTTGACTTTTGGCCCAGCTGCTAGTTAAATGTCAGGTTTACAGATACGTAAACATTAATACATGTATGTAGAATTAAAAATGAAATAGTCTTTGACGTGTCTGCACTTTTTATTTTCTTGTGTTAAGCAGAGGCCGGTAAACCCAACACCGAATGCTAACGTGGTTCGTAAGAATCATGCTTGTGAGACTTGTGGGAAGGCCTTCAGGGATGTGTACCACCTGAACCGCCACCGGCTCTCACACTCGGATGAGAAGCCCTTCTCCTGTCCTGTGTGCCAGCAGCGATTTAAGAGGAAAGACCGAATGAGCCACCATGTGCGCTCACACCAGGGTGGCGTCGAAAAGCCCTATGTGTGCCCGCACTGTGCCAAGGCCTTTTCTCGGTATGAAACGCACAATTCTGCAACATAATCCTTCAGGATTTGTAGCTTTAGTGTTGTTTCTATGACAGTTAGAGCTTAAATTTTACCCTTTCTTTTTTTTTTTTTTTTTGCAGCCCTGACCACCTGAACAGCCACGTCAGACAAGTTCATTCTACAGAACGACCCTTCAAATGTCCGGTATAGTGCACATTTGTTAACGAAGTGCTCTGGTTTGAATCATCAAATAGTAACCCCAGGGTTTATTTTGCTTTAAAAAAAAGTTTCTCAATTCTGATTTGTAGGAAGGAGCTGATTGATATTATGATTGATATTGTAATATTAGTGAGCATGTTCTAGTTAGTTTTGTATTCGATAGTAAGAACTTGTACAGGAAATGTGTAGCAGGTGCTCCTTATAAAAACATAAAATGTGTATTGAGATTGGAAAGTCTACTGTAAGGAAACTTTTATGTAGTATTTTTGGAGTCTCCAGTGTTGGCTGATAATGTAAGTGATAGCTGGAAGTAATTTGTCTCAACAATAACAATAAACAGCAACAATAAACAGGTTATAGTTAAATATAAACAACTAGGTGGATAAAACAGTGTTATTTATTTTTTTTTTTTTTATTATTTGTTGCAAATTAGTGTAGTATAACAGGAATAAAATGCTTTGGGACATGCTGTATGAGGGAAATAATGAAAGGTATAGTGGTGTTTTGCAGCCTTTTACCACCCAGAAGTTATTTTTTTTTATAGCAGCACATCTTAAGTGTTTTATCA
This sequence comes from Silurus aristotelis, assembly GCF_946808225.1. Classification (NCBI taxonomy): domain Eukaryota; kingdom Metazoa; phylum Chordata; class Actinopteri; order Siluriformes; family Siluridae; genus Silurus; species Silurus aristotelis. The sequence continues at coordinate 19,874,471 of NC_139585.1, forward strand.
TTTATTCTTTACTTTCTTTAGTTTGCACTGCAAGCTAATTGCATGAGGAGCTTGTTATTGTGATTGTTATTGCCACTCATGACGATGACTTTTTTCACCTTTAGCTGCTCTCTGGGGATTGATGTTTATTTTTACACGTGTGAGTGAATCTTTTTTCGTCTTTTTTTTTTTTTTTCCCCAGACATGTGAATCGAGTTTTGCCACAAAAGATCGACTGCGTGCTCACATGATCCGGCATGAGGAGAAGGTTCCATGCCACATCTGCGGCAAACTGCTTTCAGCCGCTTACATCACTGATCACATGAGGGTGCACAACCAGTCACAGCACCATGCCTGCCACTTGTGTAACAGAAGTGAGTATTATGATCTCTTCTCTAATATACAGTAATTTTCAACGAGCCATTCTTTAAAGGTGGAGCACAAAAAAAAATATTGATTTACCTTCCCGCAGGTACACGAGATATAACAAGAATTAGCAGTAGGAAATATTTCATAACCATATGTAATGTAGATCATGTGCTGGCCCGTTTTGTCTTGACCATTTGAGAAACCGGGACTGTGGTTTTAGCAACAAAAAAAATATATATATTTTTTTTTGGAAATTTGCTGTTTAAAAAAAAAAAAGGTACTTACAATTATTTAAATATGAATTTAACAAATGTGGATTCAATTTTTATGGCGTTTAACTACCACACACACAAACACGCTCTGTTTGCTAGGTTTTACGACGCTCACATACCTGCGCATACATGCTCAGAAGCACCACGGTCAGGAGTGGAAGGAAAGCGGCTTTGGTTCGAGCGGTTCTGTTCTAGTGTGCCATTTGTGTGGCGTGCACTGCAAGACCCTCACGCAGCTGCAGGGCCACATGGGTACCCACAATCCTCCAGGCAGCAGCAGTGGAGAGGGTGCACCCGATGGCACGGTGGTGCTGAGCAGCAGCAGCAGTAGCAACATGGCACCAGCACCTGCTGTCTACGTGAGCGCCAACACCATGGTGGACCTGCTGGTCACCGACTGTTCCTGCATCGCACAGGAGCCCCAGAGCTAGTACTGCATGCCTGTAACACACATCTTCATCCACATAACACCGCACACACACATACACGCCCAGCTACCAAACTGGACCTCTTTACATACCTGCATAAGACATGTTTATAAGATTGGTATATACCAGGATTATTCAGTTTTATTTTGAAAGAATCCAGCTTGCTTATGATTCTCAAATGAACTCACGGTAATTGATTTTTTTTAAGCTAAACTCTCTTTACATTCTGATAGTTATCAATAAAACTTTGTAGAAAATGTGTGTTTTGGGCTCTGAAACCAGCAACTAAAAATGATCTTGGTTTTCTTATATTAAGCAATGAGGAAGCCCCTCTTCAAAGATGCATATATGCGTTAAATAAACAAGAAGGGATTCTGAATTGACCGAAATATCTGGTCCCACATTTTAATAGAGTTCAGAAAATGGAGCGATCAAATGAAATCATATAATAAAAGTGTGTACGAAAGGGATTGAGTAAACATTTGTGTCTTCCAGAGCTGAAGTGACTTGAAGAAGTAGATTTGAAGAGCTTTGCTGATTGGTGCAAATATTATACTCCGTAATTTTTTTTTTTGTGTAAGGATAAACTCCTCTCTAATGTATATGATTTGGTTACTGAGACGGGAAAACAGTGCATTAGTGTTTAAAGTGGGTAAAAGCACCAGTGTAGGTGATTCAGATTTATCCAGACAAGTCGCACACACGATTCTACAAATTCGGTTAATGACTGTATGCATTGCTTAGCTACTACAAATATTATGCATTGATCTGATGTTTGTTTTATTTTTAAAAATTTTTTAAACCATTTTCAAGTGATAAAAGCACTGCCACTTTCATCTTCCATGTTTTTTGACAGTTGGGTGTTTGGAAAGAGCAAGTGCGATGGCAAACGTCAAGCTAAAGAACTTTTCAAGATTTCCTACATAAGCTACAACACAGTGACCTCCACAATTTTAATCACCATGTTGTGCTGTCATTGTGACTTTCAATCTTCTCGTCACATTTATCAAACATCAAACGTTTATGTGAAGGTTCAGCATGTTTGTCTCATTGGCAAAAAAGAAATCCTGATGGACTAATAAATAATATAGCCCATGTGTTGTGTCATAAAGGTAATGGCTTTTATCCTGCAGATATTTGTTCCATCACAAAATAAAGAGGGTTCTATTGATTAATGTATAATAGTGAAATAGATCTCTTGAGTTGTTTTATTGTCCTACTATTAAAAATATATATTGTAGCACTCTTTTTTTTAAACCATTGGGCTGTTGACTTTCCCTCCATGATGAATAGCCCTGGTATATACTTTAACACACTCTCTCACATCTCTCTTCAACATACCAATCCACATTTTTGAGCAAATACTGTGAAAAGAGCTATTACACCGCTAGCTGAGCAGACACACTCACTCTCACACACACACACACACACACACACACACACACACACACACACACACATATATACGCAACAATTACACAGCCACTGTAGCAAATAAGAAAGGGAACTCGATACGCAGGAACACTACTTATACAAGTCTCCACAGCACGATGTAGATCATCAGTGTATTATTGCAACATGATCAGCGGTGCCTGAGAAGTTCATGGCGACCTCAAAGTGGCATGAGAGCAATTAAGACACTTAATTTCAGCACCAAGTACGATTGCACTGGCTGGATCTCTGTCCTTTTTCTTTTCAAAGTCCATTTCACTCTTACTGCTGCAGGATACAATGATACTGTGATTGTGACTTTCTACTGTATTTCATATTCTGCTCTTTCTCCCACACCTTTTTACTCACTCTCTAATCCGTGAAAACATAAAAAAGGGTTGATAGAAGAGAACGAGTTCAAATAAACTGAAGCGATGCAGAGAAGACAAATGCGCGGAGACGTTTGACAATTCTTGTCTTCTTAACTCCTTAAATGGAGCACCTCACAGTAAACCTTAAAGGCAATGCTTTTGGAAAATGTGTGTGTGTGTGTGTGTGTGTGATAACTGTCTAGAGCATTAATGTTTTGGTGAAATGTGTCAAATAAAAAGCAAGAGTCGTATTCAGGATCATTGTGCACCTTAAAACGTTAATGCGGATCGGTTAGTGAGGGAAATCTTGGCTAAAGCAGCCTTGTTATTTAAGAGAAATAATGGTGAATGCTTGATTGACTCAGTTAAAGAGGACACTACATCGTTATAATATTCCAAGCAAATTAGAAGATGCATAACAAGGAACTTACTGATGCTTGATATATATATATTTTTTTTCTCCTGCAAGCAAAAAAAAAAAGCTTATGAAATGAATGCAACTTTTTGTTTCTAAGAGTACTGAGAAAAAGAATATTTTGGTCATGATTATTATTCATGCTGCATTTTTTTCAGTGTGTGAAGCAAGTGTTTAAAGGAAGGGCTTAATCAAACAACTGAATTTATTAGCCAGAAATGAGTATATAGTCCAACTGTTGAGATTTTGAAAAAAAAGAAAAGTAAAAATACAAAAAAAAAAAAAAAAAAAAGATTTTTGTACTGGGGTGAGTAGTTTGAGCAGTCTAATGTTGGTACTGTACGTTATGTGGTCATTCACTAATTTAAATTTTCTTTTGTAATTGGATTTTTATTTTGTTTTATTTTTATCAGTAATTGTTTATTAAGCTCTGAATCACGTTTAGGTTAATCTTCATTTAGCACTAAGCTAAATACCTCTCCTATAGGAATCAGTAGAGTTCTGGCACTGCATCTCAATGCCTTATTGTACCACTCTACCCTGTTTTCATTGATTCTAAAGGTATTTTAAATTGTAGGCTTGGATTCAGTACGAAATATTAATGGGATGTATTTATATTTATATTTTTATATTTCTCAACAGTATGCATGCCTATTAGCAATTGTTAGAGCAAAAAAGAAAAAAAAAAAGAATTATGTTGATGCTTACCATGATCATAAATATTGTCATTATTTTGTAGATTATGTAGATCATGTTATTATTTTGTAATTTTGACTATTAAAAAGAAAGGCAAGTAATGAACACTTTGGCTGGAACGTGTCCCTTTTTTTGTTCTAATTTTCAGTGCATGGGTATGAGTGATGTTTTAAAACCCTTTAGACTGATTTCTCTTGCAAGTGATAATGAGAATTGATTCATTTTTACTTGAGTTCTGGCTTTAGTGGGGGCTGTGGTATCTCACAATATGGATCAATATTACAATCCTGTTAATAAATTGTTTTTGTGGCTACCGGTCAATAGCCAAAGGCTTGCAGCTATACAATATGGTGTACAAGATTTAAGGCAAAATGTATTGTTTACTGTTTTTACCAGAGATGTTTCAGATATTTAAGATATACTACATATTTGTTTGTGTTTTTTCACATTTCAAATGTATTCCCTATTTGTTGTATAATGCCCACATCTCAGGTACTGATGAAGGGTGAGGAGGCCTGGTGTGCAGACAGCATTCCAAATCATCTCTAAGGTTTTTAATAGGGTTTTAATGAGGTCAGACTTCTACAGCAGGCCACATCTATTTCAACCTATTTAAAGCACATCTGGATGGAGATGGC